>NW_027516778.1:0-53273 GCF_048772815.1 Callospermophilus lateralis
TTTCCGAAATACCAGCAAATATTTTTTCACTCAATCTTGATGATACGTGGTGGTAATGACAAGTACACAAATCTCACTTGGCTCCCCAAGTTTTGTTCTTCTAGGTTGAAGCGTTCGGATACAGTAGCTGTTTATATTTTTAGGTTTCACTTTCTTCTCTCCTATACAGATTAGATGAATTTGGAACTCTAAATCCAACATGGTTTGTAGTAGCTCTTTGAAACTTGATTAAATAAAGGAGTTCTCAGTTTTGTCTCTATGATTTGTTTCCTCTTCAAGTAGCGCTAAGCAGAGACTGGGGAAAGCACATTCATTGAAAGGGGTTGCCAATCTTCCAAGAAATTACGAGTTTCCGAAATACCAGCAAATATTTTTTCACTCAATCTTGATGATACGTGGTGGTAATGACAAGTACACAAATCTCACTTGGCTCACCAAATTTTGTTCTTCTAGGTTGAAGCGTTCGTTTACAGTAGCAGTTTTTATTTTTAGGTTTCACTTTGTTCTCTCCTATATAGATAGATGAATTTGGAACTCTAAATACAACATGGTTTGTAGTAGCTCTTTGAATCTTGACAAAATAAAGGTGTTCTCAGTTTTCTCTCTATGGTTTGTTTCTTCTTCAAGTAGCCCTATGCAGAGACTGTGGAAAAGCACTTTCATTGAGAGGGTTTGCCAAACTTCCAAGAAATTATGAGTTTCCGAAATACCAGCAAATATTTTTTCACCCAATCTTGATGATACTTGGTGGTAATGATCAGTCCACAAATCCCACTTGGCTCACCAAATTTTGTTCTTCTAGGTTTAAGCGTCCGTCTACAGTAGTGGTTTTTATATTTAGGTTTCACTCTGATCTCTCCTATATAGATAGATGAATTTCTAACTCTAAATCCAACATGGTTTGTTGTGGCTCTTTGAAACTTGACAAAATAAAGTAGTTCTCAGTTTTGTTGCTATGGTTTCTTTCCTCTTCAAGTAGCCCTAGGCACAGACTGTCGTAAAGCATTTGAATTGAAAGGGGTTGCAAAGCTTCCAAGAAATATCGAGTTTCCGAAATACCAGCAAATATTTTTTCACCCAATCTTGATGATAGTTGGTGGTAATGATCGGTACACAAATCCAACTTGACTCACCAAATTTTGTTCTTGTAGTTTGAAGCGTTCGTTTACAGTAGCAGTTTATATTTTTAGGTTTCCCTCTGTTCTCTCCTATATACATAGATAGATTAATTTGGAACTCTAAATCCAACATGGTTTGTAGCAGCTCTCTGAAACATGACAAAATAAAGGAGTTCACAGTTTTGTCTCTCTGGTTTGTTCCTCTTCAAGTAACCCTAGGCACAGACTGTGGAAAAGAAATTTCATTGAGAGGGGTTGCCAAGCTTCTTAGAAATAACGAGTTTCCGAAATACCAGCAAATATTTTTTCACCCAATCTTGATGATACTTGGTGGTAATGATCAGTACACATATTCCACTTGGCTCATCAAAGTTCGTTCTTCTAGGTTGAAGCGTTCGTCTTCAGTCACAGTTTTTATATGTAGGTTTCACTCTGTTCTCTCTTATATAGATAGATGAATTTGCAACACTAAATTCAACATGGTTTGAAGTAGCTCTTTGAAACTTGACAAAGTAATGTAGTTCTCAGTTTTTTCTCTATGGTTTCTTTCCTCTTTAAGTAGCCCTAGGCACAGACTGTGGAAAAACACTTTCATTGAGAGGGGTTGCCAAGCTACTAAAAAAAAACGAGTTTCCGAAATACCAGCAAATATTATTTCACCCAATCTTGATGATACTTGGTGGTAATGATCGGTACACATTTCCCACTTGACTCACCAAATTTTGTTCTTCTAGTTTGAAGGGTTCTTATACAGTGGCAGTTTATATTTTTAGGTTTCCCTCTGTTCTCTCCTATATAGATAAATGAATTTGGAACTCTAAATTCAACATGGTTTGTAGTAGCTCTTTGAAACTTGACAAAAAAAGTAGTTCTCAGTTTTGTCTCTATGATTTGTTTCCTCTTCAGGTAGCCCTAAGCAGAGACTGTGGAAAAGCACTTTCATTGAGAGGGGTTGCCAAGCTTCCAAGAAATTACGAGTTTCAGAAATACCAGCAAATATTTTTTCACCCAATCTTGATGATAGTTGGTGGTAATGATCGGTACACAAATCCAACTTGACTCACCAAATTTTGTTCTTCTTGTTTGAAGCGTTCTTATACAGTGGCAGTTTATATTTTTAGGTTTCCCTCCGTTCTCTCCTATATAGATAAATGAATTTGGAACTCTAAATCCAACAGGGTTTGCAGTAGCTCTTTGAAACTTGACAAAAAGTAGTTCTCAGTTTTGTCTCTATGATTTGTTTCCTCTTCAGGTAGCCCTAAGCAGAGACTGTGGAAAAGCACTTTCATAGAGAGGGGTTGCCAAGTTTCAAGAAATTACGAGTTTCCGAAATACCAGCAAATATTTTTTCACCCAATCTGGATGATACGTGGTGGTAATGACAAGCACACAAATCCCACATGACTCACCAAATTTTGTTCTTCTAGGTTGAAGCGTTCTTTTACAGTAGCAGTTTTTATTTAAGGTTTCACTCTGTTCTCTCTATATAGATAGAAGAATTTGGACCTCTAAATCCAACATGGTTTGTAGTAGCTCTTTGAAACTTGACAAAATAAAGGAGGTATCAGTTTTGTCTCTATGTTTTGTTTCCTCTTTAAGTAGCCCTAGGCAAAGAGTGTGGAAAAGCACTTTCATTGAAAAAGGTTCTAAGCTTCCAAAGAAATAACGAGTTTCCGAAAAACAAGCAAATATTTCTTCACCCAATCTTGATGATACTTGGTGGTAATGATCAGTACACAAATCCCACTTGAGTCACCAAATTTTGTTCTTCTAGTTTGAAGCGTTCATTTACAGTAGCAGTTTATATTTTTAGGTTTCCCTCTGTTCTCTCCTATATAGATAGATGAATTTGGAACTTAAATCCAACATGGTTTGTAGTAGCTCTTTGAAACTTGAGAAAATAAAGTAGTTCTCAGTTTTGTCTCAATGATTTGTTTCCTCTTCAAGTAGCCCTATGCAGAGACTGTGGAAAAGCACTTTCATTGAAAGGGATTGCCAAGCCTCCAAGAAATTACGAGTTTCCGAAATAGCAGCAAATATTTTTTCATTCAAACTTGATGATACATGGTGGTAATGACAAGTACACAAATCTCACTTGGCTCACCAAATTTTGTTCTTCTAGGTTGAAGCTTTCGTTTACAGTAGCAGTTTTTATTTTTAGGTTTCACTTTGTTCTATCCTATATAGATAGATGAAATTGGAACTCTAAATCCAACATGGTTTGTAGTAGCTCTTTGAAACTTGAAAAAATAAAGGAGTTCTCAGTTTTTTTCCCTATGGTTTGTGTGTTCTTCAAGTTGCCCTAGGCACAGACTGTGGAAGAGCACTTTCATTGAGAGGGGGTTGCCAAGCTTCTAAGAAATAACGAGTTTCTGAAATACGAGCAAATATTTTTCACCCAATCCTGAGGATACGTGGTGGTAATGATCAGTACACAAATCCCACTTGGCTCACCAAATTTTGTTCTTCTACGTTCAAGCATTCGTCTACAGTAGCAGTTTCTATATTTAGGTTTCCCTCTGTTCTCTCCTATATAGGTTGATTAATGTGGAACTCTAAATCCAACATGGTTTGTAGTAGCTCTTTGAAACTTGACAAAATAAGTATGCACAGTTTTGTCTCTCTGGTTGTTTCCTCTTCAATAATCCTAGGCACAGACTGTGGAAAAGAAATTGTCATTGAGAGGGGTTGCCAAGCTTCTAAGAAATAACGAGTTTCCGAAATACCAGCAAATATTTTTTCACCCAATCTTGATAATATTTGGTGGTAATGATCAGGACACATATCCCACTTGGCTCATCAAAGTTCGTTCTTCTATGATGAAGCGTTCGTCTACAGTCACAGTTTTTATTTGTAGGGTTTCACTCTGTTCTCTCTTATATAGATAGATAAATTTGCAACACTAAATTCAACATGGCTTGAAGTAGCTCTTTGAAACTTGACAAAATAATGTAGTTCTCAGTTTTTTCTCTATGGTTTGTTTCCTCGTTAAGTAGCCCTAGGCACAGACTGTGGAAAAGCACTTTCATGAGAGGGGGTGCCAATCTTCTAAAAAATAACGAGTTTCCGAAACACCAGCAAATATGTTTTCACCCAATCTTGATGATACGTGGTGGTAATGATCAGTACACAAATCCCACTTGGCTCACCAAATTGTGTTCTTCTAGGTTGAAGCGTTCGTCTACAGTACCAGTTTTTATATGTAGGTTTTACTCTCTTCTCTCCTATATAGATAGATGAATTTCTAACTCTAAATCCAACATGGTTTGAAGTAGCTCTTTGAAAAATGACAAAATAAAGTAGTTCTCAATTCTGTTTCTATGGTTTGTTTCCTCTTCAAGTAGCCCAAGGCACAGACTGTGGAAAAGCACTTTCATTGAAAGGGGTTGCCAAGCTTCCAAGAAATAACTAGTTTCCGAAATACCAGCAAATATTTTTTTCACATACTTGATGATACTTGGTGGTAATGATCGGTACACATTTCCCACTTGACTCACCAAATTTTGTTCTTCTAGTTTGAAGCGTTCGTATACAGTAGCAGTTTATATTTTTAGGTTTCCCTTTGTTCTATCCTATATAGATAAATGAAATTTTAACTCTAAATCCAACATGGTTGTAGTAGCTTTTTGAAACTTGACAAAATATAGTTCTCAGTTTTGTCTCTATGATTGTTTCCACTTCAAGTAGCCCTAAGCAGAGACTGTGGAAGAGCACTTTCCTTGAAAGGGTTGCCAAGCTTCCAAGAAATTTCGAGTTTCCGAAATACCAGCAAATATTTTTCACCCAATCTGGATGATACGTGGTGGTAATGACAAGCACACAAATCCCACATGACTCACCAAATTTTGTACTTCTCGGTTGAAGAGTTCGTTTACAGTAGCAGTTTTTATTTTTAGGTTTCACTCTTCTCTCCTGTATAGATAGATGAATTTGGACCTCTAAATCCAACATGGTTTGTAGTAGCACATTGAAACTTGACAGCATAAAGGAGTTATCAGTTTTGTCTTTGTGGTTTGTTTCCTCTTCTAGTAGCCCTAGGCAAAGACTGTGGAAAAGCATTTTCATTGAGAGGGGTTGCCAAGCTTCTAAGAAATAATGAGTTTCTGAAATACCAGCAAATATTTTTTCACCCAATATTGATGATACTTGGTGGTAATGATAAGTACACAAATCCCACTTGGCTCACCAAGTTTTGTTCTAGGTTTCAGCGTTCGTCTACAGTAGCAGTTTTTATATTTAGGTTTCACTCTGTTCTCTCCTACATAGATAGATGAATTTGGAACTCTAAATCCAACATGGTTTGTAGTAGCTCTTTGAAACTTGACAAAATAAAGGTGTTCTCAGTTTTCTCTCTATGGTTTGTTTCTTCTTCAAGTAGCCCTATGCAGAGACTGTGGAAAAGCACTTTCATTGAGAGGGGTTGCCAAGCTTCCAAGAAATTATGAGTTTCCGAAATACCAGCAAATATTTTTTCACCCAATCTTGATGATACTTGGTGGTAATGATCAGTCCACAAATCCCACTTGGCTCACCAAATTTTGTTCTTCTAGGTTTAAGCGTCCGTCTACAGTAGTGGTTTTTATATTTAGGTTTCACTCTGATCTCTCCTATATAGATAGATGAATTTGGAACTCTAAATCCAACATGGTTTGTAGTGGCTCTTTGAAACTTGACAAAATAAAGTAGTTCTCAGTTTTTGTTGCTATGGTTTCTTTCCTCTTCAATTAGCCCTAGGCACAGACTGTCGTAAAGCATTTGAATTGAAAGGGGTTGCCAAGCTTCCAAGAAATATCGAGTTTCCGAAATACCAGCAAATATTTTTTCACCCAATCTGGATGATAGTTGGTGGTAATGATCGGTACACAAATCCAACTTGACTCACCAAATTTTGTTCTTGTAGTTTGAAGCGTTCGTTTACAGTAGCAGTTTATATTTTTAGGTTTCCCTCTGTTCTCTCCTATATACATAGATAGATTAATTTGGAACTCTAAATCCAACATGGTTTGTAGCAGCTCTCTGAAACATGACAAAATAAAGGAGTTCACAGTTTTGTCTCTCTGGTTTGTTTCCTCTTCAAGTAACCCTAGGCACAGACTGTGGAAAAGAAATTTCATTGAGAGGGGTTGCCAAGCTTCTTAGAAATAACGAGTTTCCGAAATACAAGCAAATATTTTTTCACCCAATCTGGATGATACTTGGTGGTAATGATCAGTACACATATTCCACTCGGCTCATCAAAGTTCGTTCTTCTAGGTTGAAGCGTTCGTCTTCAGTCACAGTTTTTATATGTAGGTTTCACTCTGTTCTCTCTTATATAGATAGATGAATTTGCAACACTAAATTCAACATGGTTTGAAGTAGCTCTTTGAAACTTGACAAAGTAATGTAGTTCTCAGTTTTTTCTCTATGGTTTGTTTCCTCTTTAAGTAGCCCTAGGCACAGACTGTGGAAAAACACTTTCATTGAGAGGGGTTGCCAAGCTACTAAAAAAAAACGAGTTTCCGAAATACCAGCAAATATTATTTCACCCAATCTTGATGATACTTGGTGGTAATGATCGGTACACTTTTCCCACTTGACTCACCAAATTTTGTTCTTCTAGTTTGAAGGGTTCTTATACAGTGGCAGTTTATATTTTTAGGTTTCCCTCTGTTCTCTCCTATATAGATAAATGAATTTGGAACTCTAAATCCAACATGGTTTGTAGTAGCTCTTTGAAACTTGACAAAAAAAGTAGTTCTCAGTTTTGTCTCTATGATTTGTTTCCTCTTCAGGTAGCCCTAAGCAGAGACTGTGGAAAAGCACTTTCATTGAGAGGGGTTGCCAAGCTTCCAAGAAATTACGAGTTTCAGAAATACCAGCAAATATTTTTTCACCCAATCTTGATGATAGTTGGTGGTAATGATCGGTACACAAATCCAACTTGACTCACCAAATTTTGTTCTTCTTGTTTGAAGCGTTCTTATACAGTGGCAGTTTATATTTTTAGGTTTCCCTCCATTCTCTCCTATATAGATAAATGAATTTGGAACTCTAAATCCAACAGGGTTTGTAGTAGCTCTTTGAAACTTGACAAAAAAGTAGTTCTCAGTTTTGTCTCTATGATTTGTTTCCTCTTCAGGTAGCCCTAAGCAGAGACTGTGGAAAAGCACTTTCATAGAGAGGGGTTGCCAAGCTTCCAAGAAATTACGAGTTTCCGAAATACCAGCAAATATTTTTTCACCCAATCTGGATGATACGTGGTGGTAATGACAAGCACACAAATCCCACATGACTCACCAAATTTTGTTCTTCTAGGTTGAAGCGTTCTTTTACAGTAGCAGTTTTTATTTTTAGGTTTCACTCTGTTCTCTCTATATAGATAGAAGAATTTGGAACTCTAAATCCAACATGGTTTGTAGTAGCTCTTTGAAACTTGACAAAATAAAGGAGGTATCAGTTTTGTCTCTATGTTTTGTTTCCTCTTCAAGTAGCCCTAGGCAAAGAGTGTGGAAAAGCACTTTCATTGAAAAAGGTTCCTAAGCTTCCAAGAAATAACGAGTTTCCGAAAAACAAGCAAATATTTCTTCACCCAATCTTGATGATACTTGGTGGTAATGATCAGTACACAAATCCCACTTGAGTCACCAAATTTTGTTCTTCTAGTTTGAAGCGTTCATTTACAGTAGCAGTTTATATTTTTAGGTTTCCCTCTGTTCTCTCCTATATAGATAGATGAATTTGGAACTTAAATCCAACATGGTTTGTAGTAGCTCTTTGAAACTTGAGAAAATAAAGTAGTTCTCAGTTTTGTCTCAATGATTTGTTTCCTCTTCAAGTAGCCCTATGCAGAGACTATGGAAAAGCACTTTCATTGAAAGGGATTGCCAAGCCTCCAAGAAATTACGAGTTTCCGAAATACCAGCAAATATTTTTTCATTCAAACTTGATGATACATGGTGGTAATGACAAGTACACAAATCTCACTTGGCTCACCAAATTTTGTTCTTCTAGGTTGAAGCTTTCGTTTACAGTAGCAGTTTTTATTTTTAGGTTTCACTTTGTTCTATCCTATATAGATAGATGAAATTGGAACTCTAAATCCAACATGGTTTGTAGTAGCTCTTTGAAACTTGAAAAAATAAAAGAGTTCTCAGTTTTTTCCCTATGGTTTGTGTGTTCTTCAAGTTGCCCTAGGCACAGACTGTGGAAGAGCACTTTCATTGAGAGGGGTTGCCAAGCTTCTAAGAAATAACGAGTTTCTGAAATACCAGCAAATATTTTTTCACCCAATCCTGAGGATACGTGGTGGTAATGATCAGTACACAAATCCCACTTGGCTCACCAAATTTTGTTCTTCTACGTTCAAGCATTCGTCTACAGTAGCAGTTTCTATATTTAGGTTTCCCTCTGTTCTCTCCTATATAGGTTGATTAATGTGGAACTCTAAATCCAACATGGTTTGTATTAGCTCTTTGAAACTTGACAAAATAAAGTAGTTCACAGTTTTGTCTCTCTGGTTTGTTTCCTCTTCAATTAACCCTAGGCACAGACTGTGGAAAAGAAATTTCATTGAGAGGGGTTGCCAAGCTTCTAAGAAATAACGAGTTTCCGAAATACCAGCAAATATTTTTTCACCCAATCTTGATAATATTTGGTGGTAATGATCAGGACTCATATCCCACTTGGCTCATCAAAGTTCGTTCTTCTAGGATGAAGCGTTCGTCTACAGTCACAGTTTTTATTTGTAGGTTTCACTCTGTTCTCTCTTATATAGATAGATGAATTTGCAACACTAAATTCAACATGGCTTGAAGTAGCTCTTTGAAACTTGACAAAATAATGTAGTTCTCAGTTTTTTATCTATGGTGTGTTTCCTCGTTAAGTAGCCCTAGGCACAGACTGTGGAAAAGCACTTTCATTGAGAGGGGGTGCCAATCTTCTAAAAAATAACGAGTTTCCGAAACACCAGCAAATATTTTTTCACCCAATCTTGATGATACGTGGTGGTAATGATCAGTACACAAATCCCACTTGGCTCACCAAATTGTGTTCTTCTAGGTTGAAGCGTTCGTCTACAGTACCAGTTTCTATATGTAGGTTTTACACTCTTCTCTCCTATATAGATAGATGAATTTCTAACTCTAAATCCAACATGGTTTGAAGTAGCTCTTTGAAAAATGACAAAATAAAGTAGTTCTCAATTCTGTTTCTATGGTTTGTTTCCTCTTCAAGTAGCCCAAGGCACAGACTGTGGAAAAGCACTTTCATTGAAAGGGGTTGCCAAGCTTCCAAGAAATAACGAGTTTCCGAAATACCAAGAAATATTTTTTCACCCAATCTTGATGATACTTGGTGGTAATGATCGGTCCAAAAATCCCACTTGACAAACCAAATTTTGTTCTTCTAGTTTGAAGCGTTTGTTTACAGTAGCAGATTATAATTTTAGGTTCCCTCTGTTCTCTCCTATATAGATAGATGAATTTGGAACTCTAAATCCAACATGGTTTGTAGTAGCTCTTTGAAACTTGACAAAATAAAGGAGTTCTCAGTTTTTTCTCTATGATTTGTTTCTTCTTCAAGTATCCCTAAGCAGAGACTGTGGAAAAGCACTTTCATTGAAAGGGGTTGCCAAGCTTCCAAGAAATTACCAGTTTCCGAAATACCAGCAAATATTTTTTTCATTCAATCTTGATGATACGTGGTGGTAATGACAAGTACACAAATCTCACTTGGCTCACCAAATTTGTTCTTCTAGGTTGAAGCGTTCCTTTACAGTAGCAGTTTTTATTTTTAGGTTTCACTATGTTCTGTCATATATAGATAGATGAATTTGGAACACAAAATCCAACATGGTTTGTAGTAGCTCTTTGACTTTGACAAAATAAAGGAGTTCTCAGTTTTGTATCTATGGATTGTTTCCTCTTCAAGTAGCCCTAGGCACAGACTGTGGAAAAGCACTTTCATTGAGAGGGGTTGCCAAGCTTCTAAGAAATAACGAGTTTCCGAAATACCAGGAAATATTTTTTCACCCAATCTTGATGATACGTGGCGGTATTGACAAGTACGCAAATCCCTCTTGGCTCACCAAGTTTTGTTCTTGGTTTCAGCGTTCGTCTACAGTAGCAGTTTTTATATTTAGGTTTCACTCTGTTCTCTCCTATATAGATAGATGAATTTGGAACTCTAAATCCAACATGGTTTGTAGTAGCTCTTTGAAACTTGACAAAAAAAAGGATTTCTCCGTTTTGTCTCTATGGTTTGTTTCCTCTTCTAGTAGCCTTATGCAGAGACTGTGGAAAAGCACTTTCATTGAAAGGGGTTGGCAATCTTCCAAAAAATTACGAGTTTCTGAAATACCAGCAAATATTTTTTCACCCAAACTAGATGATACGTGGTGGTAATGACAAGTACACCAATCGCACTTGGCTCACCAAATTTTGTTCTTCTAAATTGAAGTGTTCCTTTACAGTTCCAGTTTTAATTTTAGGTTTCCCTTTGTTCTCTCCTACATAGATAGACGAATTTTAACTCTAAATCCAACATGGTTTGTAGTAGCTCTTTGAAACTTGACAAAATAAAGGAGTTCTCAGTTTTGTTTCCATGGTTGTTTTTCGTCTTCAAGTAGCCCTAGGCTCAGACTGTGGAAAAGCACTTTCATTGAGAGGGGTTGCCAAGCTTCTAAGAAATAAAGAGTTTCTGAAATACCAGCAAATATTTTTTTTCACCGAATCTTGATGATACGTTGTGGTAATGACAAGTACACAAATCCCACTTGGCTCACCAAATTTTGTTCTTCTAGGTTGAAGCGTTCCTTTACAGTAGCAGTTTATATTTTTAGGTTTCCCTCTGTTCTCTCCTATATAGATAGATGAATTTGGAACTCTAAATCCAACATGGTTTCTAGTAGCTCTTTGAAAATTGACAAAACAATGGAGTTCTCAGTTTTGTCTCTACGGTTTGTTTCCTCTTCAAGTAGAACTAGGCACAGACTGTGGAAAAGCACTTTCATTGAAAGGGTTTGCCAAGCTTTTAAGAAATAACGAGTTTCCGAAATACCAGCAAATATTTTTTCACCCAAACTTGATGATGCTTGGTGGTAATGATCGGTACACAAATTCCACTTGGCTCACCAAATTTTGTTCTTATAGGTGAATCGTTCGTTTACAGTAGCATTTTATATTTTTAGGTTTCCCTCTGTACTCTCCTATATAGATAGATAAATTTGGAACTCTAAATCCAACACGGTTTGTAGTAGCTCTTTGAAACTTGACAAAAAAATAGATCTCAGTTTTGTCTCTAGGGTTTGTTTCCTCTTCAAGTAGCCCTATGGCGAGACTGTGGAAAATCACTTTCATTGAAAGGGGTTGCCAACCTTTCAAGAAATTACGAGTTTCCGAAATAACAGCAAATATTTTTTCACCAAATCTTGATGACGCTTGGTGGTAATGATCGGTACACAAATTCCACTTGGCTCACCAAATTTTGTTCTTATAGGTTGAATCGTTCGTTTACAGTAGCATTTTATATTTTTAGGTATCCCTCTGTACTCTCCTATATAGATAGATGAATTTGGAACTCTAAATCCAACATGGTTTGTAGTAGCTCTTTGAAACTTGACAAAAAAATAGATCTCAGTTTTGTCTCTAGGGTTTGTTTCCTCTTCAAGTAGCCCTATGGCGAGACTGTGAAAATCACTTTCATTGAAAGGGGTTGCCAACCTTTCAAGAAATTATGAGTTTCCGAAATACCAGCAAATATTTTTTCACCCAAAATTGATGATACATGGTGGTAATGATCAGTATACAAATCCCACTTGGCTCACCAAATTTTGATCTTCTAGGTTGAAGTGTTCGTTTACAGTAGCAGTTTTTATTTTTAGGGTTCACTCTGTTCTCTCCTATAGAGATAGATGAATTTGGAACTCTAAATACAACATGGTTTCTAGTAGCTCTTTGAATCTTGACAAATTAAAGGAGTTCTCAGTTTTGTGTCTATGGTTTTGTTTCCTCTTCAAGTAGCCCTAGGCACAGACCTTGGAAAAGCACTTTCATTGAGAGGGGTTGCCAAGCTTCAAAAAAATTACGAGTTTCCGAAATACCAGCAAGTATTTTTTCACCCAATCTTGATGATAGGTGATGGGAATGATCAGTACAATAATCCCACTTGGCTCACCAAATTTTGTTCTTCTTGGTTGAAGCGTTCGGCTACAGTAGCAGTTTTTATATGAAGGTTTCACTCTCTTCTCTCTTATATAGATAGATGAATTTGCAACTCTAAATCCAGCATGGTTTGTAGTAGCTCTTTGAAACTTGACAAAATAAAGTAGTTCTCAGTTTTTTCTCTACGGTTTGTTTCCTCTTCAAGTAGCCCTAGGCATAGACTGTGGAAAAGCACTTTCATTGAAAGGGGCTGCCAAGCTTCCAAGAAATAACGAGTTTCCGAAACACCAGCAAATATTTTTTCACCCAATCTTGATGATACTTCGTGGAATTGATGGGTACACAAGTCCCACTTGGCTCACCAATTTTGTTCTTCTAGTTTGAATCCTTCGTTTACAGTAACAGTTTATATTTTTAGGTTTCCCCTCTGTACTCTAATATATAGATAGATGAATTT
Source organism: Callospermophilus lateralis (assembly GCF_048772815.1). Taxonomy (NCBI): domain Eukaryota; kingdom Metazoa; phylum Chordata; class Mammalia; order Rodentia; family Sciuridae; genus Callospermophilus; species Callospermophilus lateralis. The sequence goes on from NW_027516778.1 coordinate 12,717, forward strand.
GGAACTCTAAATCCAAAATGGTTTGCAGTAGCTCTTTGAAACTTGAAAAAAAAGTGGTTCTCAGTTTTGTCTCTCTAATTTGTTTCCTCTTCAAGTAGCCCTAAGCAGAAACTATGGAAAAGCAATTTCATTGAAAGGGTTGCCAAGCTTCCAAGAAATTACGAGTTTCCGTAATACCAGCAAATATTTTTTCACCCAATCTATCAATCTATCATACTTGTTGGTAATGATCGGTACACAAATCCCACTTGATTCACCAAATTTTGTTCTTCTAATTTGAAGCATTCGTTTACAGTAACAGTTTATATTTTTAGGTTTTCCTCTGTTTTCTCCTATAAAGATAGATGAATTTGGAACTCTAAATCCAAAATGGTTTGCAGTAGCTCTTTGAAACTTGAAAAAAAAAGTAGTTCTCAGTTTTGTCTCTCTGATTTGTTTCCTCTTCAAGAAGCCCAAAGCAGAAACTGTGGAAAAGCACTTTCATGAAAGGGGTTGCCAAGCTTCCAAGAAATTATGAGTTTTCGATATACCAGCAAATATTTTTTCACCCAATATTGATGATACATAGAAAGTACAAAATCCCACTTGGCTCACCAATTTTGTTCTTCTAGGTTGAAGGTTTCGTTTACAGAAGCAGTTTTTATTTTTAGGTTTCAATCTGTTCTCTCCTATATAGATAGATGAATTTGGAACTCTAAATCCAACATGGTTTCTAGTAGCTCTTTGAAACTTGACAAAATAAAGGAGTTCTCAGTTTTGTCTCTACGGTTTGTTTCCTCTTCAAGTAGAACTAGGCACAGACTGTGGAAAAGCACTTTCATTGAAAGGGTTTGCCAAGCTTCCAAGAAATAATGAGTTTCTGAAATACCAGCAAATATTTTTTCACCCAAAATTGATGATACATGGTGGGAATGATCAGTACACAAATCCCACTTGGCTCACCAAATTTTGTACTTCTAGGTTGAAGTGTTCGTTTACAGTAGCAGTTTTTATTTTTAGCGTTCCCTCTGTTCTCTCCTGTATAGATAGATGAATCTGGAACTCTAAATCCAACATGGTTTCTAGTAGCTCTTTGAAACTTGACAAAATAAAGGAGTTCTCAGTTTTGTGTCTATGGTTTGTTTCCTCTTCAAGTAGCCCTAGGCACAGACCTTGGAAAAGCACTTTCATTGAGAGGGGTTGCCAAGCTTCAAAAAAATTACGAGTTTCTAAATACCAGCAAATATTTTTTCACCCAATCTTGATGACAGGTAGTGGTAATGATCAGTACAATAATCCCACTTACTCACCAAATTTTGTTCTTCTTGGTTGAAGCCTTCGGCTACAGTAGCAGTTTTTATATGAAGGTTTCACTCTCTTCTCTCTTATATACATAGATGAATTTCCAACTCTAAATCCAGCATGGTTTGTAGTAGCTCTTTGAAACTTGACAAAATGAAGTAGTTCTCAGTTTTTCCTCTACGGTTTGTTTCCTCTTCAAGTAGCCCTAGGCATAGACTGTGGAAAAGCACTTTCATTGAAAGGGGTTGCCATGCTTCCAAGAAATAACGAGTTTCCGAAACACCAGCAAATATTTTTTCACCCAATCTTGATGATACGTAGAGGTAATGACAAGTACATAAATCCCACTTGGCTCAAAAATTTGTTCTTCTAGGTTGAAGGTTTGGTACAAAAGCAGTTTTTACTTTTAGGTTTCACTCTGTTCTCTCCTATATAGATAGATGAATTTGGAACTCTAAATCAAACATGGTTTCTAGTAGCTCTTTGAAAATTGACAAAATAAAGGAGTTCTCAGTTTTGTCTCTATGGTTTCTTTCCTCTTCAAGTAGCTCTAGGCACAGACTGTGGAAAAGCACTTTCATTGAGAGGGGTTTCCAAGCATCTAAGAAATAACGAGTTTCCGAATTACCAGTAAATATTTTTTCACCCAATCTTGATCATACATGGTGGTAATGATCGGTACACAAATCCCACTTGGCTCACCTAATTTTGTTCTTCTAGGTTGAAGCATTCGTTTACAGTAGCAGTTTTTATTTTTAGGTTTCACTCTGTTCTCTCCTATATAGATAGATGAATTTGGAACTCTAAATCCAACATGGATTGTAGTAGCTCTTTGAAACATGACAAAATAAAGGAGTTCTCAGTTTTGTCTCTATGGTTTTTTTCCTCTTCAAGTAGCCCTAGGCACAGATTGTGGAAAAGCACTTTCATTGAAAGGGGTTGCCAAGCTTCGAAGAAATAACGAGTTTCCGAAATACCAGCAAATATTTTTTCACCCAATCTTGATCATACGTGGTGGTAATGACAAGTACACAAATCCCAATTGGCTCTCCAAATTTTGTTCTTCTAGGTTGAAGCATTCGTTTACAGTAGCAGTTTTTATTTTTAGGTTTCACTATGTTCTCTCCTATATAGATAGATGATTTTGGAACTCTAAATACAACATGGTTTGTAGTAGCTCTTTGAAACATGAGAAAAAAAAGGAGTTCTCGGTTTTGTCTGTATGGTTTGTTTCCTCTTTAAGTAGCCCTAGGCACAGACTGTGGAAAAGTACTTTCATTGAAAGGTGTTGCCAAGCTTCCAAGAAATAACCAGTTTCCGAAATACCAGCAAATATTGTTTCACCTAATCTTGATCATACATGGTGGTAATGACAAGTACACAAATCCCACTTGGCTCACCAAATTTTGTTCTTCTAGGTTGAAGTGTTCGTTTACAGTAGCAGTTTTTATTTTTAGGGTTCACTTTGTTCTCTCCTATATAGATAGATGAATTTGGAACTCTAAATACAACATGGTTTCTAGTAGCTCTTTGAAACTTGAAAAAATAAAGGAGTTGTCAGTTTTGCCTCTATGGTTTGTTTCCTCTTCAAGTAGCCCTAGGCACAGAACGTGGAAAAGCACTTTAATTGAGAGGAGTTGCCAAGCTTTTAAGAAATAACGCATTTAGAAAATACCAGCAAATTTTTTTCACCCAATCTTGATGATACGTGGTGGTAATGATCAGTACACAAATCGCACTTGGCTCACCAAATTGTGTTCTTCTACGTTGAAGCGTTGGTCTACAGTAGCAGTTTTTTTTACGTAGGTTTCACTCTGTTCTCTCTTATATAGATAGATGAATCTGGAACTCTAAATCCAACATGGTTTGTAGTAGCTCTTTGAAACTTGACAAAAAAAGTAGTTCTCTGTTTTTTCGCTATGGATTGTTTCCTCTTCAAGTAGCCCTAGGCACAGACTGTGGAAAAGCCCTTTCATTGAAAGGGGTTGCCAAGCTTCCAAGAAATAACGAGTTTCCGAAACACCAGCAAATATTTTTTCAACCAATCTTGATGATAAGTAGAAGTAATGACAAGTACATAAATCCCACTTGGCTCAAAAAATTTTGTTCTTCTAGGTTGAAGGTTTGGTTGCAAAAGCAGTTTTTATTTTTAGGTTTCACTCTGTTCTCTCCAATATAGATAGATGAATTTGGAACTCTAAATCCAACATGGTTTCTAGTAGCTCTTTGAAAATTGACAAAATAAAGGAGTTCTCAGTTTTGTCTCTATGGTTTCTTTCCTCTTCAAGTAGCTCTAGGCACAGACTGTGGAAAAGCACTTTCATTGAGAGGGGTTTCCAAGCATCTAAGAAATAACGAGTTTCCGAATTACCAGTAAATAGTTTTTTCACCCAATCTTGATGATAGGTGGTGGTAATGATCAGTACACAAATCCCACTTGGCTCACCGAATTTTGTTCTTCTAGGTTGAAGCATTCGTTTACAGTAGCAGTTTTTATTTTTAGGTTTCACTCTGTTCTCTCCTATATAGAGAGATGAATTTGGAACCCTAATCCAACATGGTTTGTAGTAGCTCTTTGAAAAATGACAAAATAAAGGAGTTCTCAGTTTTGTCTATGGTTTGTTTCCTCTTCAAGTTGCCCTAGGCACAGATTGTGGAAAAGCACTTTCATTGAAAGGGGTTGTCAAGCTTCCAAGAAATAACGAGTTTCCGAAACACCAGCAAATATTTTTTCACCCAATCTTGATGATACTTCGTGGAATTGATGGGTACACAAGTCCCACTTGGCTCACCAAATTTTGTTCTTCTAGTTTGAATCGTTCGTTTACAGTAGCAGTTTATATTTTTAGGTTTCCCTCTGTACTCTCCAATATAGATAGATGAATTTGGAACTCTAAATCCAAAATGGTTTGCAGTAGCTCTTTGAAACTTGAAAAAAAAAGTGGTTCTCAGTTTCGTCTCTCTAATTTGTTTCCTCTTCAAGTAGCCCTAAGCAGAGACTTGGAAAAGCACTTTCATTGAAAGGGGTTGCCAAGCTTCCAAGAAATTACGAGTTTCCGACATATCAGCAAATATTTTTTCACCCAATCTTGATGATACTTGGTGGTAATGACAAGTACACAAATCCCACTTTGCTCACCAAATTTTGTTCTTCTAGGTTGAAGCATTCGTTTACAGTAGCAGTTTTTATTTTTAGGTTTCACTCTGTTCTCTTCTATATAGATAGAAGTATTTGGAACTCTAAATCCAACAGGGTTTGTAGTAGCTCTTTGAAACTTGACAAAATAAAGGAGTTCTCAGTTTTGTCTCTATGGTTTGTTTCCTCTTCAAGTAGCCCTAGGCACAGACTGTGGAAAAGCACTTTTATTGAGAAGGGTTGCCAAGCTTCTAAGAAGAAATACCAGCAAATATTTTTTCCCCCAAACTTGATGATACTTGGAGGTAATGATCAGTACACAAATCCCACTTGGCTCACCAAATTTTGTTCTTCTAGGTTTAAGCGTTCGACTACAGTAGCAGTCTTTATATTTAGGTTTCACTCTGTTCTCTCCTATATAGTTAGATGAATTTGGAACTCTAAATCCAACATGGTTTGTAGTAGCTCTTTGAAACTTGACAAAAAAAAGTAGTTCTCAGTTTTGTCTTTATGGTTTGTTTCCTCTTCATGTAGCCCTAAGCAGAGACTGTGGAAAAGCACTTTCATTAAAAGGGGTTTTCTAGCTTCCAAGAAATTATGAGTTTCCGAAATACCAGCAAATATTTTTTAACCGAAACATGATAATACTTGGAGGTAATGATCAGTACACAAATCCAACTTGGCTCACCAAATTTTGTTCTTTTAGCTTTCAGCGTTGGACTACAGTAGCAGTTTTTATATTTAGGTTACACTCTCTTCTCTCCTATATAGATAGATGAATTTGGAACTCTAAATCCAACATGGTTTGTAGTAGCTCTTTGAAAATTGACAAAAAATGTAGGTCTAAGTTTTGTCTCTATGTATTGATTCATCTTCAAGTAGCCCTAGGCACAGACTGTGGAAAAGCACTTTCATTGGAAGGGGTTGCCAAGCTTCCAAGAAATTACGAGTTTCTGAAACACGAGCAAATATTTTTTAACCCAATCTTGATGATTCGTGGTGGTAATGACAAGTACACAAATCCCACTTGGCTCACCAAATTTGGTTCTTCTAGGTTGAAGCGTTTGTCTACAGTAGCAGTTTATATATTTAGGTTTCACTCTGATCTCTTATATAGATAGATGAATTTGGAACTCTAAATCCAACATGGTTTGTAGTAGCTCTTTGAAACTTGGCAAAATAAAGGAGTTCTCAGTTTAGTCTCTATGGTTTATTTCCTCTTCAAGTAGTCCTAGGCACAGACTGTGGAAAGGCACTTTCATTGAGAGGGGTTGTCAAGCTTCTAAGAAATAACTAGTTTCCAAAAGACCAGCAAATATTTTTTATCCCAATCTTGATGATTCGTGGTGGTAATGACAAGTACACAAATCCCACTTGGCTCACCAAATTTTGTTCTTCTACGTTGAAGCGTTAGTTTTCAGTAGCAGTTTTTATTTTTAGGTTTCTCTCTGTTCTCTCATACATAGATAGATGAATTTGGAACTCTAAATCCAACATGGTTTGTAGTAGCTCTTTGAAAATTGACGAAATAAAGGAGTTCTCAGTTTTGTCTCTATGGTTTGTTTCCTCTTCAAGTAGCCCCAGGCACAAACGGTGGAAAAGCACTTTCTTTGAGAGGTTGCCAAGCTTCCAAAAAATTACGAGTTTCCGAAATACCAGCAAATATTTTTTCACCCAATGTTGATGATACTTGGTGGTGATGATCAGTATACAAATCTCACTTGGCTCAAAAAATTGTGTTCTTCTAGGTTGAAGCGTTCGTCTACAGTAGCAATTTTTTTATTTAGGTTTCACTCTGTTCTCTCCTATAGAGATAGATGAATTTGGAAGTCTAAATCCAACATGGTTTGTAGTAGCTCTTTGAAACTTGACAAAATAAAGGAGTTCTCTGTTTTGTCTTTATGATTTGTTTCCGCTTCAAGTAGCCCTAAGCAGTGACTGTGGAAAAGCCCTTTCCTTGAGAGGGGTTGCCAAGCTTCCAAGAAATTACGAGTTTCCGAAATACCAGCAAATATTTTTTCACCCAATCTTGATGATACATGGTGTTTACGATCGGTACACAAATCCCACTTCACTCACCAAATTTTGTTCTTCTATGTTGAGGCGTTCGTTTTCAGTAGCAGTTTTTATTTTTAGGTTTCACTCTGTTCTCTCCTATATAGATAGATGAATTTGGAACTCTAAATCCAACATGGTTTGTAGTAGCTCTTTGAACCTTGACAAAATAAAGGAGTTCTCAGTTTTGTCTCTATGGTTGGTTTCGTCTTCAAGTAGCCCTAGGCAGAGAGTGTGGAAAATCACTTTCATTGAGAGGGTTTGCCAAGCTTCTAAGAAATAACAAGTTTCGAAATACCAGCAAATATTTTTTCACCCAATCTTGATGATACGTGGTTGTAATGACAAGTCTAGAAATCCCACTTGGCTCACCTAATTTTGTTCTTCTAAGTTGAAGCGTTCGTTTACAGTAGCAGTTTTTATGTTTAGGTTTCACACTGTTCTCTCCTATATAGATAGATGAATTTGGAACTCTAAATCCAACATGGTTTGTAGTAGCTCTTTGAAACTTGACAAAATAAAGGAGTTCTCAGTTTTGTCTCTATGGTTTGTTTCCTCTTCAAGTACCCCTAGGAACAGACTGTGGAATAGCACTTTCATTGAGTGGGGTTGCCAAGCTTCTAAGAAATAACGAGCTTCCGATATACCAGCAAATATTTTTTCACGCAATCTTGATGACACTTGGTGGTAATGATCAGTACACAAATCCCACTTGGCTCACCAAATTTTGTTCTTCTAGGTTGAAGCGTTCGTCTACAATAGCAGTTTTTATATTTAGGTTTCACTCTGTTCTCTCCTATATGGATAGATGAATTTGGAACTCTAAATCCAATATGGTTTGTAGTAGCTCTTTGAAACATGACAAAATAAAGGAGTTCCCAGTTTTGTCTCTATGGTTTGTTTCCACATCAAGTAGCCCTAGGCACAGACTGTGGAAAAGCACTTTCATTGAGAGGGGTTGCCAAGCTTCTAAGAAATAAAGAGTTTCCGAATTACCAGCAAATATTTTTTCATCCAATTTTGAGGATACTTGGTGGTGAGGATCAGTATACAAATCCCACTTGGCTGAACAAATTTTGTTCTTCTAGGTTGAAGCGTTTGTCTACAGTAGCAATTTTTTTATTTAGGTTTCACTCTGTTCTCTCCTATATAGATAGATGAATTTGGAACTCTAAATACAACATGGTTTGTAGTAGCTCTTTGAAACTTGACAAAATAAAGGAGTTCTCAGTTTTGTCTCTTTGGTTTGTTTCCTCTTGAAGTACCCCTAGGAACAGACTGTGGAAAAGCACTTTCACTGAGTGGGGTTGCCAAGCTTCTAAGAAATAACGAGCTCTGAAAACCAGCAAATATTTTTTCATCCAATCTTGAGGATACTTGGTGGTGATGATCAGTATACAAATCCCACTTGGCTCAACAAATTTTGTTCTTCTAGGTTTAAGCGTTCGTCTACAATACCATTTTTTATATTTTGGTTTCACTCTGTTCTCTCCTATATGGATAGATGAATTTGGAACTCTAAATCCAACATGGTTTGTAGTAGCTCTTTGAAACTTGACAAAATAAAGGAGTTCTCACTTTTGTCTCTATGGTTTGTTTCCACTTCAAGTAGCCCTAGGCACAGACTGTGGAAAAGCACTTTCATTGAGAGGGGTTGCCAAGCTTCTAAGAAATAAAGAGTTTCCGAATTACCAGCAAATATTTTTTCATCCAATCTTGAGGATACTTGGTGGTGAAGATCAGTATACAAATCCCACTTGGCTCAACAAATTTTGTTCTTCTAGGTTGAAGCGTTTGTCTACAGTAGCAATTTTTTTATTTAGGTTTCACTCTGTTTTCTCCTATACAGATAGATGAATTTGGATCTCTAAATACAACATGGTTTGTAGTAGCTCTTTGAAACTTGACAAAATAAAGGAGATCTGAGTTTTGTCTGTATGATTTCTTTCCGCTTCAGTAGCCCTAAGCAGTGACTGTGGAAAAGCACATTCATTGATAGGGGTTGCAAAGATTCCAAGAATTTACGAGTTTCCGAAATACCAGCAAATATTTTTTCACCCAATCTTGATGATACTTGGTGGTAATGACCAGTACAAAAATCCCACTTGGCTCACCAAATTTTGTTCTTCTAGGTTGAAGCGTTCGTCTACAGGAGCAGTTTTTATGTTTAGGTTTCACTCTGTTCTCTCCTATATGGATAGATGAATTTGGAACACTAAATCCAACATGGTTTGTAGTAGCTCTTTGAAACTTGACAAAATAAAGGAGTTCTCAGTTTTGTCTCTATGGTTTGTTTCCTCTTCAAGTAGCCCTAGACAGAGACTATGGAAAAGCACTTTCATTGAGAGGGGTTGCCAAGCTTCTGAGAAATAACGAGTTTCCGAAATACCAGCAAATATTTTTTCATCCAATCTTGAGGATACTTGGTGGTGATGATCAGTATACAAATCCCACTTGGCTCAACTAATTTTGTTCTTCTAGGTTGAAGCGTTCGCCTACAGTAGCAATTTTTTTATTTAGGTTTCACTCTGTTCTCTCCTATATAGATAGATGAATTTGGAACTCTAAATCCAACATGGTTTGTAGTAGCTCTTTGAAACTTGACAAAATAAAGGAGTTCTCAGTTTTGTCTTCATGGTTTGTTTCCTCTTCAAGTAGCCCTAGGCACAGACTGTGGAAGAGCACTTTCATTGAGAGGGGTTGAAAGCTTCTAAGAAATAACGAGTTTCCGAAAACCAGCAAATATTTTTTCACCCAATCTTGATGATACGTGGTTGTAATGACAAGTCTACAAATCCCACTTGGCTCAGCAAATTTTGTTTCTACGTTGAAGCGTTTGTTTACAGTAGCAGTTTTTATGTTTAGGTTTCACACTGTTCTCTCCTATATAGATAGATGAATTTGGAACTCTAAATCCAACATGGTTTGTAGTAGCTCTTTGAAACTTGACAAAATAAAGGAGTTCTCAGTTTTGTCTCTATGGTTTGTTTCCTCTTCAAGTACCCATAGGAACAGACTGAGGAAAAGCACTTTCATTGAGTGGGGTTGCCAACTTTCTAAGAATAACGAGTTTCCGATATACCAGCAAATATTTTTTCACGCAATCTTGATGACATTTGGTGGTAATGATCAGTACACAAATCCCACTTGGCTCACCAAATTTTGTTCTTCTAGGTTGAAGCGTTCGTCTACAGTACCAATTTTTTTATTTAGGTTTCACTCTGTTCTCTCATACATAGTTAGTTGAATTTGGAACTCTAAATCCAACATGGTTTGTAGTAGCTCTTTGAAAATTGACAAAATAAAGGAGTTCTCAGTTTTGTCTCTATGGTTTGTTTCCTCTTCAAGTAGCCCCAGGCACAAACGGTAGAAAAGCACTTTCTTTGAGAGGTTGCCAAGCTTCCAAGAAAATACGAGTTTCCGAAATACCAGCAAATATTTTTTCACCCAATCTTGAGGATACTTGGTGGTGATGATCAGTATACAAATCCCACTTGGCTGAACAAATTTTGTTCTTCTAGGTTGAAGCGTTCGTCTACAGTAGCAATTTTTTTATTTAGGTTTCACTCTGTTCTCTCCTATATAGATAGATGAATTTGGAACTCTAAATCCAACTTGGTTTGTAGTAGCTCTTTGAAACTTGACAAAATAAAGGAGTTCTCAGTTTAGTCTTTATGGTTTGTTTCCTCTTCATGTAGCCCTAGGCACAGACTGTGGAAAAGCACTTTAATTGAGAGGGATTGCCAAGCTTCTAAGAAATAACGAGTTTCCGAAAACCAGCAAATATTTTTTCATCCATTCTTGAGGATACTTGGTGGTGATGATCAGTATACAAATCCCACTTGGCTCACCAAATTTTCTTCTTCTAGGTTGAAGCGTTCGTTTACCGTAGCAGTTTTTATTTTTAGGTTTCTCTCTGTTCTCTCCTATATAGAAAGATGAATTTGGAACTCTAAATCCAACATGGTTTGTAATGGCTCCTTGAAACTTGAAAAATAAAGGAGTTCTCAGTTTTGTCTTTATGGTTTGTTTCCTCTTCAAGAAGCCCCAGGGACAAACGCTGGAAAAGCACTTTCATTGAGAGGGGTTGCCAATCTTCTAAGAAATAACGAGTTTCCGAAAACCAGCAAATATTTTTTCATCCAATCTTGAGGATACTTGGTGGTGATGATCAGTATACAAATCCCACTTGGCTCAACAAATTTTGTTCTTCTAGATTGAAGCGTTCGTCTACAGTAGCAATTTTTTTATTTATTTTTCACTCTGTTCTCTCCTATATAGATAGATGAATTTGGAACTCTAAATCCAACATGTTTTGTAGTAGCTCTTTGAAACTTGGCAAAATAACGGAATTCTCAGTTTTGTCTCTATGATTTCTTTCCGCTTCAAGTAGCCCTAAGCACTGACTGTGGAAAAGCACATTCATTGATAGGGGTTGCCAAGCTTCCAAGAATTTACGAGTTTCTGAAATACCACCAAATATATTTTCACCCAATCTTGATGATACTTGGTGGTAATGATCAGTACACAAATCCCACTTGGCTCACCAAATTTTGTTCTTCTAGGTTGAAGCGTTCGTCTACAGGAGCAGTTTTTATGTTTAGGTTTCACTCTGTTCTCTCCTATATGGATAGATGAATTTGGAACTCTAAATCCAACATGGTTTGTGTAGCTCTTTGAAATTTGACAAAATAAAGGAGTTCTGAGTTTTGTCTCTATGGTTTGTTTCCTCTTCAAGTAGCCCTAGGCAGAGACTGTGGAAAAGCACTTTCAATGAGTGGGGTTGCCAAGCTTCTAAGAAATAACGAGTTTCCGAAATACCAGCACATATTTTTTCATCCAATCTTGAGGATACTTGGTGGTGATGATCAGTATACAAATCCCACTTGGCTCAACAAATTTTGTTCTTCTAGGTTGAAGCGTTCGTCTACAGTAGCAATTTTTTTATTTAGGTTTCACTCTGTTCTCTCCTATATAGATAGATGAATTTGGAACTCTAAATCCAACTTGGTTTGTAGTAGCTCTTTGAAACTTGACAAAATAAAGGAGTTCTCAGTTTAGTCTTTATGGTTTGTTTCCTCTTCAAGTAGCCCTAGGCACAGACTGTGGAAAAGCACTTTAATTGAGAGGGGTTGCCAACTTCTAAGAAATAACGAGTTTCTGAAAACCAGCAAATATTTTTTCATCCAATCTTGAGGATACTTGGTGGTGATCATCAGTATACAAATCCCACTTGGCTCACCAAATTTTCTTCTTCTAGGTTGAAGCGTTCGTTTACCGTAGCAGTTTTTATTTTTAGGTTTCTCTCTGTTCTCTCCTATATAGAAAGATGAATTTGGAACTCTAAATCCAACATGGTTTGTAATGGCTCCTTGAAACTTGAAAAATAAAGGAGTTCTCAGTTTTGTCTTTATGGTTTGTTTCCTCTTCAAGAAGCCCCAGGGACAAACGCTGGAAAAGCACTTTCATTGAGAGGGGTTGCCAAGCTTCTAAGAAATAACGAGTTTCCGAAAACCAGCAAATATTTTTTCATCCAATCTTGAGGATACTTGGTGGTGATGATCAGTATACAAATCCCACTTGGCTCAACAAATTTTGTTCTTCTAGATTGAAGCGTTCGTCTACAGTAGCAATTTTTTTATTTAGGTTTCACTCTGTTCTCTCCTATATAGATAGATGAATTTGGAACTCTAAATCCAACATGGTTTGTAGTAGCTCTTTGAAACTTGGCAAAATAACGGAATTCTCAGTTTTGTCTCTATGATTTCTTTCCGCTTCAAGTAGCCCTAAGCACTGACTGTGGAAAAGCACATTCATTGATAGGGGTTGCCAAGCTTCCAAGAAATTACGAGTTTCTGAAATACCACCAAATATATTTTCACCCAATCTTGATGATACTTGGTGGTAATGATCAGTACACAAATCCCACTTGGCTCACCAAATTTTGTTCTTCTAGGTTGAAGCGTTCGTCTACAGGAGCAGTTTTTATGTTTAGGTTTCACTCTGTTCTCTCCTATATGGATAGATGAATTTGGAACTCTAAATCCAACATGGTTTGTTGTAGCTCTTTGAAATTTGACAAAATAAAGGAGTTCTGAGTTTTGTCTCTATGGTTTGTTTCCTCTTCAAGTAGCCCTAGGCAGAGACTGTGGAAAAGCACTTTCAATGAGTGGGGTTGCCAAGCTTCTAAGAAATAACGAGTTTCCGAAATACCAGCACATATTTTTTCATCCAATCTTGAGGATACTTGGTGGTGATGATCAGTATACAAATCCCACTTGGCTCAACAAATTTTGTTCTTCTAGGTTGAAGCGTTCGTCTACAGTAGCAATTTTTTTATTTAGGTTTCACTCTGTTCTCTCCTATATAGATAGATGAATTTGGAACTCTAAATCCAACTTGGTTTGTAGTAGCTCTTTGAAACTTGACAAAATAAAGGAGTTCTCAGTTTAGTCTTTATGGTTTGTTTCCTCTTCAAGTAGCCCTAGGCACAGACTGTGGAAAAGCACTTTAATTGAGAGGGGTTGCCAACTTCTAAGAAATAACGAGTTTCCGAAAACCAGCAAATATTTTTTCATCCAATCTTGAGGATACTTGGTGGTGATCATCAGTATACAAATCCCACTTGGCTCACCAAATTTTCTTCTTCTAGGTTGAAGCGTTCGTTTACCGTAGCAGTTTTTATTTTTAGGTTTCTCTCTGTTCTCTCCTATATAGAAAGATGAATTTGGAACTCTAAATCCAACATGGTTTGTAATGGCTCCTTGAAACTTGAAAAATAAAGGAGTTCTCAGTTTTGTCTTTATGGTTTGTTTCCTCTTCAAGAAGCCCCAGGGACAAACGCTGGAAAAGCACTTTCATTGAGAGGGGTTGCCAAGCTTCTAAGAAATAACGAGTTTCCGAAAACCAGCAAATATTTTTTCATCCAATCTTGAGGAAACTTGGTGATGATGATCAGTATACAAATCCCACTTGGCTCAACAAATTTTGTTCTTCTAGATTGAAGCGTTCGTCTACAGTAGCAATTTTTTTATTTAGGTTTCACTCTGTTCTCTCCTATATAGATAGATGAATTTGGAACTCTAAATCCAACATGGTTTGTAGTAGCTCTTTGAAACTTGGCAAAATAACGGAATTCTCAGTTTTGTCTCTATGATTTCTTTCCGCTTCAAGTAGCCCTAAGCACTGACTGTGGAAAAGCACATTCATTGATAGGGGTTGCCAAGCTTCCAAGAAATTACGAGTTTCTGAAATACCACCAAATACATTTTCACCCAATCTTGATGATACTTGGTGGTAATGATCAGTACACAAATCCCACTTGGCTCACCAAATTTTGTTCTTCTAGGTTGAAGCGTTCGTCTACAGGAGCAGTTTTTATGTTTAGGTTTCACTCTGTTCTCTCCTATATGGATAGATGAATTTGGAACTCTAAATCCAACATGGTTTGTTGTAGCTCTTTGAAATTTGACAAAATAAAGGAGTTCTGAGTTTTGTCTCTATGGTTTGTTTCCTCTTCAAGTAGCCCTAGGCAGAGACTGTGGAAAAGCACTTTCAATGAGTGGGGTTGCCAAGCTTCTAAGAAATAACGAGTTTCCGAAATACCAGCACATATTTTTTCATCCAATCTTGAGGATACTTGGTGGTGATGATCAGTATACAAATCCCACTTGGCTCAACAAATTTTGTTCTTCTAGGTTGAAGCGTTCGTCTACAGTAGCAATTTTTTTATTTAGGTTTCACTCTGTTCTCTCTTATATAGATAGATGAATTTGGAACTCTAAATCCAACTTGGTTTGTAGTAGCTCTTTGAAACTTGACAAAATAAAGGAGTTCTCAGTTTAGTCTTTATGGTTTGTTTCCTCTTCAAGTAGCCCTAGGCACAGACTGTGGAAAAGCACTTTCATTGAGAGGGGTTGCCAACTTCTAAGAAATAACGAGTTTCCGAAAACCAGCAAATATTTTTTCATCCAATCTTGAGGATACTTGGTGGTGATCATCAGTATACAAATCCCACTTGGCTCACCAAATTTTCTTCTTCTAGGTTGAAGCGTTCGTTTACCGTAGCAGTTTTTATTTTTAGGTTTCTCTCTGTTCTCTCCTATATAGAAAGATGAATTTGGAACTCTAAATCCAACATGGTTTGTAATGGCTCCTTGAAACTTGAAAAATAAAGGAGTTCTCAGTTTTGTCTTTATGGTTTGTTTCCTCTTCAAGAAGCCCCAGGGACAAACGCTGGAAAAGCACTTTCATTGAGAGGGGTTGCCAAGCTTCTAAGAAATAACGAGTTTCCGAAAACCAGCAAATATTTTTTCATCCAATCTTGAGGATACTTGGTGGTGATGATCAGTATACAAATCCCACTTGGCTCAACAAATTTTGTTCTTCTAGATTGAAGCGTTCGTCTACAGTAGCAATTTTTTTATTTAGGTTTCACTCTGTTCTCTCCTATATAGATAGATGAATTTGGAACTCTAAATCCAACATGGTTTGTAGTAGCTCTTTGAAACTTGGCAAAATAACGGAATTCTCAGTTTTGTCTCTATGATTTCTTTCCGCTTCAAGTAGCCCTAAGCACTGACTGTGGAAAAGCACATTCATTGATAGGGGTTGCCAAGCTTCCAAGAAATTACGAGTTTCTGAAATACCACCAAATACATTTTCACCCAATCTTGATGATACTTGGTGGTAATGATCAGTACACAAATCCCACTTGGCTCACCAAATTTTGTTCTTCTAGGTTGAAGCGTTCGTCTACAGGAGCAGTTTTTATGTTTAGGTTTCACTCTGTTCTCTCCTATATGGATAGATGAATTTGGAACTCTAAATCCAACATGGTTTGTTGTAGCTCTTTGAAATTTGACAAAATAAAGGAGTTCTGAGTTTTGTCTCTATGGTTTGTTTCCTCTTCAAGTAGCCCTAGGCAGAGACTGTGGAAAAGCACTTTCAATGAGTGGGGTTGCCAAGCTTCTAAGAAATAACGAGTTTCCGAAATACCAGCACATATTTTTTCATCCAATCTTGAGGATACTTGGTGGTGATGATCAGTATACAAATCCCACTTGGCTCAACAAATTTTGTTCTTCTAGGTTGAAGCGTTCGTCTACAGTAGCAATTTTTTTATTTAGGTTTCACTCTGTTCTCTCCTATATAGATAGATGAATTTGGAACTCTAAATCCAACTTGGTTTGTAGTAGCTCTTTGAAACTTGACAAAATAAAGGAGTTCTCAGTTTAGTCTTTATGGTTTGTTTCCTCTTCAAGTAGCCCTAGGCACAGACTGTGGAAAAGCACTTTCATTGAGAGGGGTTGCCAAGCTTCTAAGAAATAACGATTTTCCGAAAACCAGGAAATATTTTTTCATCCAATCTTGAGGATACTTGGTGGTGATGATCAGTATACAAATCCCACTTGGCTCACCAAATTTTCTTCTTCTAGGTTGAAGCGTTCGTTTACAGTAGCAGTTTTTATTTTTAGGTTTCTCTCTGTTCTCTCCTATATAGAAAGATGAATTTGGAACTCTAAATCCAACATGGTTTGTAATGGCTCCTTGAAACTTGAAAAATAAAGGAGTTCTCAGTTTTGTCTTTATGGTTTGTTTCCTCTTCAAGAAGCCCCAGGGACAAACGCTGGAAAAGCACTTTCATTGAGAGGGGTTGCCAAGCTTCTAAGAAATAACGAGTTCCCGAAAAAAAAGCAAATATTTTTTCATCCAATCTTGAGGATACTTGGTGGTGATGATCAGTATACAAATCCCACTTGGCTCAACAAATTTTGTTCTTCTAGATTGAAGCGTTCGTCTACAGTAGCAATTTTTTTATTTAGGTTTCACTCTGTTCTCTCCTATATAGATAGATGAATTTGGAACTCTAAATCCAACATGGTTTGTAGTAGCTCTTTGAAACTTGGCAAAATAACGGAATTCTCAGTTTTGTCTCTATGATTTCTTTCCGCTTCAAGTAGCCCTAAGCACTGACTGTGGAAAAGCACATTCATTGATAGGGGTTGCCAAGCTTCAAGAAATTACGAGTTTCTGAAATACCACCAAATATATTTTCACCCAATCTTGATGATACTTGGTGGTAATGATCAGTACACAAATCCCACTTGGCTCACCAAATTTTGTTCTTCTAGGTTGAAGCGTTCGTCTACAGGAGCAGTTTTTATGTTTAGGTTTCACTCTGTTCTCTCCTATATGGATAGATGAATTTGGAACTCTAAATCCAACATGGTTTGTTGTAGCTCTTTGAAATTTGACAAAATAAAGGAGTTCTGAGTTTTGTCTCTATGGTTTGTTTCCTCTTCAAGTAGCCCTAGGCAGAGACTGTGGAAAAGCACTTTCAATGAGTGGGGTTGCCAAGCTTCTAAGAAATAACGAGTTTCCGAAATACCAGCACATATTTTTTCATCCAATCTTGAGGATACTTGGTGGTGATGATCAGTATACAAATCCCACTTGGCTCAACAAATTTTGTTCTTCTAGGTTGAAGCGTTCGTCTACAGTAGCAATTTTTTTATTTAGGTTTCACTCTGTTCTCTCCTATATAGATAGATGAATTTGGAACTCTAAATCCAACTTGGTTTGTAGTAGCTCTTTGAAACTTGACAAAATAAAGGAGTTCTCAGTTTAGTCTTTATGGTTTGTTTCCTCTTCAAGTAGCCCTAGGCACAGACTGTGGAAAAGCACTTTAATTGAGAGGGGTTGCCAAGCTTCTAAGAAATAACGATTTTCCGAAAACCAGGAAATATTTTTTCATCCAATCTTGAGGATACTTGGTGGTGATGATCAGTATACAAATCCCACTTGGCTCACCAAATTTTCTTCTTCTAGGTTGAAGCGTTCGTTTACAGTAGCAGTTTTTATTTTTAGGTTTCTCTCTGTTCTCTCCTATATAGAAAGATGAATTTGGAACTCTAAATCCAACATGGTTTGTAATGGCTCCTTGAAACTTGAAAAATAAAGGAGTTCTCAGTTTTGTCTTTATGGTTTGTTTCCTCTTCAAGAAGCCCCAGGGACAAACGCTGGAAAAGCACTTTCATTGAGAGGGGTTGCCAAGCTTCTAAGAAATAACGAGTTTCCGAAAACCAGCAAATATTTTTTCATCCAATCTTGAGGATACTTGGTGGTGATGATCAGTATACAAATCCCACTTGGCTCAACAAATTTTGTTCTTCTAGATTGAAGCGTTCGTCTACAGTAGCAATTTTTTTATTTAGGTTTCACTCTGTTCTCTCCTATATAGATAGATGAATTTGGAACTCTAAATCCAACATGGTTTGTAGTAGCTCTTTGAAACTTGGCAAAATAACGGAATTCTCAGTTTTGTCTCTATGATTTCTTTCCGCTTCAAGTAGCCCTAAGCACTGACTGTGGAAAAGCACATTCATTGATAGGGGTTGCCAAGCTTCCAAGAAATTACGAGTTTCTGAAATACCACCAAATATATTTTCACCCAATCTTGATGATACTTGGTGGTAATGATCAGTACACAAATCCCACTTGGCTCACCAAATTTTGTTCTTCTAGGTTGAAGCGTTCGTCTACAGGAGCAGTTTTTATGTTTAGGTTTCACTCTGTTCTCTCCTATATGGATAGATGAATTTGGAACTCTAAATCCAACATGGTTTGTTGTAGCTCTTTGAAATTTGACAAAATAAAGGAGTTCTGAGTTTTGTCTCTATGGTTTGTTTCCTCTTCAAGTAGCCCTAGGCAGAGACTGTGGAATAGCACTTTCAATGAGTGGGGTTGCCAAGCTTCTAAGAAATAACGAGTTTCCGAAATACCAGCACATATTTTTTCATCCAATCTTGAGGATACTTGGTGGTGATGATCAGTATACAAATCCCACTTGGCTCAACAAATTTTGTTCTTCTAGGTTGAAGCGTTCGTCTACAGTAGCAATTTTTTTATTTAGGTTTCACTCTGTTCTCTCCTATATAGATAGATGAATTTGGAACTCTAAATCCAACTTGGTTTGTAGTAGCTCTTTGAAACTTGACAAAATAAAGGAGTTCTCAGTTTAGTCTTTATGGTTTGTTTCCTCTTCAAGTAGCCCTAGGCACAGACTGTGGAAAAGCACTTTAATTGAGAGGGGTTGCCAAGCTTCTAAGAAATAACGATTTTCCGAAAACCAGCAAATATTTTTTCATCCAATCTTGAGGATACTTGGTGGTGATGATCAGTATACAAATCCCACTTGGCTCACCAAATTTTCTTCTTCTAGGTTGAAGCGTTCGTTTACAGTAGCAGTTTTTATTTTTAGGTTTCTCTCTGTTCTCTCCTATATAGAAAGATGAATTTGGAACTCTAAATCCAACATGGTTTGTAATGGCTCCTTGAAACTTGAAAAATAAAGGAGTTCACAGTTTTGTCTTTATGGTTTGTTTCCTCTTCAAGAAGCCCCAGGGACAAACGCTGGAAAAGCACTTTCATTGAGAGGGGTTGCCAAGCTTCTAAGAAATAACGAGTTTCCGAAAACCAGCAAATATTTTTTCATCCAATTTTGAGGATACTTGGTGGTGATGATCAGTATACAAATCCCACTTGGCTCAACAAATTTTGTTCTTCTAGATTGAAGCGTTCGTCTACAGTAGCAATTTTTATATTTAGGTTTCACTCTGTTCTCTCCTATATAGATAGATGAATTTGGAACTCTAAATCCAACATGGTTTGTAGTAGCTCTTTGAAACTTGGCAAAATAACGGAATTCTCAGTTTTGTCTCTATGATTTCTTTCCGCTTCAAGTAGCCCTAAGCACTGACTGTGGAAAAGCACATTCATTGATAGGGGTTGCCAAGCTTCCAAGAAATTACCAGTTTCTGAAATACCACCAAATATATTTTCACCCAATCTTGATGATACTTGGTGGTAATGATCAGTACACAAATCCCACTTGGCTCACCAAATTTTGTTCTTCTAGGTTGAAGCGTTCGTATACAGGAACAGTTTTTATGTTTAGGTTTCACTCTGTTCTCTCCTATATGGATAGATGAATTTGGAACTCTAAATCCAACATGGTTTGTTGTAGCTCTTTGAAACTTGACAAAATAAAGGAGTTCTGAGTTTTGTCTCTATGGTTTGTTTCCTCTTCAAGTAGCCCTAGGCAGAGACTGTGGAAAAGCACTTTCAATGAGTGGGGTTGCCAAGCTTCTAAGAAATAACGAGTTTCCGAAATACCAGCACATATTTTTTCATCCAATCTTGAGGATACTTGGTGGTGATGATCAGTATACAAATCCCACTTGGCTCAACAAATTTTGTTCTTCTAGGTTGAAGCGTTCGTCTACAGTAGCAATTTTTTTATTTAGGTTTCACTCTGTTCTCTCCTATATAGATAGATGAATTTGGAACTCTAAATCCAACTTGGTTTGTAGTAGCTCTTTGAAACTTGACAAAATAAAGGAGTTCTCAGTTTAGTCTTTATGGTTTGTTTCCTCTTCAAGTAGCCCTAGGCACAGACTGTGGAAAAGCACTTTAATTGAGAGGGGTTGCCAAGCTTCTAAGAAATAACGAGTTCCCGAAAACCAGCAAATATTTTTTCATCCAATCTTGCGGATACTTGATGGTGATGATCAGTATACAAATCCCACTTGGCTCACCAAATTTTCTTCTTCTAGGTTGAAACGTTCGTTTACAGTAGCAGTTTTTATTTTTAGGTTTCTCTCTGTTCTCTCCTATATAGAAAGATGAATTTGGAACTCTAAATCCAACATGGTTTGTAATGGCTCCTTGAAACTTGAAAAATAAAGGAGTTCTCAGTTTTGTCTTTATGGTTTGTTCCCTCTTCAAGAAGCCCCAGGGACAAACGCTGGAAAAGCACTTTCATTGAGAGGGGTTGCCAAGGTTTCAAGAAATTACGAGTTTCCGAAAAACCAGCAAATACTTTTCACCCAATCTTGATGATACTTGGTGGTAATGATCGGTACACAAATCCCACTTGACTCACCAAATATTGTTCTTCTAGCTTGATGCCGTTCATTTTCAGTAGCAGTTTTAATTTTTAGGTTTCTCTCTGTTCTCTCATACATAGTTAGATGAATTTGGAACTCTAAATCCAACATGGTTTGTAGTAGCTCTTTGAAAATTGACAAAATAAAGGAGTTCTCAGTTTTGTCTTTATGGTTTGTTTCCTTTTTAGTAGCCCCAGGCACAAACGGTGGAAAAGCACTTTCTTTGAGAGGTTGCCAAGCTTCCAAGAAAATACGAGTTTCCGAAATACCAGCAAATATTTTTTCACCCAATCTTGAGGATACTTGGTGGTGATGATCAGTATTTAAATCCCACTTGGCTCAACAAATTTTGTGCTTCTAGATTGAAGCGTTCGTCTACAGTAGCAATTTTTTTATTTAGGTTTCACTCTGTTCTCTCCTATATAGATAGATGAATTTGGAACTCTAAATCCAACATGTTCTGTAGTAGCTCTTTGAAACTTGGCAAAATAACGGAATTCTCAGTTTTGTCTCTATGATTTCTTTCCGCTTCAAGTAGCCCTAAGCACTGACTGTGGAAAAGCACATTCATTGATAGGGGTTGCCAAGCTTCCAAGAAATTACGAGTTTCTGAAATACCACCAAATATATTTTCACCCAATCTTGATGATACTTGGTGGTAATGATCAGTACACAAATCCCACTTGGCTCACCAAATTTTGTTCTTCTAGGTTGAAGCGTTCGTCTACAGGAGCAGTTTTTATGTTTAGGTTTCACTCTGTTCTCTCCTATATGGATAGATGAATTTGGAACTCTAAATCCAACATGGTTTGTTGTAGCTCTTTGAAATTTGACAAAATAAAGGAGTTCTGAGTTTTGTCTCTATGGTTTGTTTCCTCTTCAAGTAGCCCTAGGCAGAGACTGTGGAAAAGCACTTTCAATGAGTGGGGTTGCCAAGCTTCTAAGTAATAACGAGTTTCCGAAATACCAGCACATATTTTTTCATCCAATCTTGAGGATACTTGGTGGTGATGATCAGTATACAAATCCCACTTGGCTCAACAAATTTTGTTCTTCTAGGTTGAAGCGTTCGTCTACAGTAGCAATTTTTTTATTTAGGTTTCACTCTGTTCTCTCCTATATAGATAGATGAATTTGGAACTCTAAATCCAACTTGGTTTGTAGTAGCTCTTTGAAACTTGACAAAATAAAGGAGTTCTCAGTTTAGTCTTTATGGTTTCTTTCCTCTTCAAGTAGCCCTAGGCACAGACTGTGGAAAAGCACTTTAATTGAGAGGGGTTGCCAAGCTTCTAAGAAATAACGATTTTCCCGAAAACCAGCAAATATTTTTTCATCCAATCTTGAGGATACTTGGTGGTGATGATCAGTATACAAATCCCACTTGGCTCACCAAATTTTCTTCTTCTAGGTTGAAGCGTTCGTTTACAGTAGCAGTTTTTATTTTTAGGTTTCTCTCTGTTCTCTCCTATATAGAAAGATGAATTTGGAACTCTAAATCCAACATGGTTTGTAATGGCTCCTTGAAACTTGAAAAATAAAGGAGTTCTCAGTTTTGTCTTTATGGTTTGTTTCCTCTTCAAGAAGCCCCAGGGACAAACGCTGGAAAAGCACTTTCATTGAGAGGGGTTGCCAAGGTTCCAAGAAATTACGAGTTTCCGAAAAACCAGCAAATACTTTTTCACCCAATCTTGATGATACTTGGTGGTAATGATCGGTACACAAATCCCACTTGACTCACGAAATATTGTTCTTCTAGCTTGATGCGTTCGTTTTCAGTAGCAGTTTTAATTTTTAGGTTTCTCTCTGTTCTCTCATACATAGTTAGATGAATTTGGAACTCTAAATCCAACATGGTTTGTAGTAGCTCTTTGAAAATTGACAAAATAAAGGAGTTCTCAGTTTTGTCTCTATGGTTTGTCTCCTCTTCAAGTAGCCCCAGGCACAAACGGTGGAAAAGCACTTTCTTTGAGAGGTTGCCAAGCTTCCAAGAAAATACGAGTTTCCGAAATACCAGTAAATATTTTTTCATCCAATCTTGAGGATACTTGGTGGTGATGATCAGTATACAAATCCCACTTGGCTCAACAAATTTTGTTCTTCTAGGTTGAAGCGTTCGTCTACAGTAGCAATTTTTTTTATTTAGGTTTCACTCTGTTCTCTCCTATATAGATAGATGAATTTGGAACTCTAAATCCAACTTGGTTTGTAGTAGCTCTTTGAAACTTGACAAAATAAAGGAGTTCTCAGTTTAGTCTTTATGGTTTGTTTCCTCTTCAAGTAGCCCTAGGCACAGACTGTGGAAAAGCACTTTAATTGAGAGGGGTTGCCAAGCTTCTAAGAAAACACGAGTTTCCGAAAACCAGCAAATATTTTTTCATCCAATCTTGAGGATACTTGGTGGTGATGATCAGTATACAAATCCCACTTGGCTCAACAAATTTTGTTCTTCTAGGTTGAAGCGTTTGTCTACAGTAGCAATTTTTTTATTTAGGTTTCACTCTGTTCTCTCCTATATAGACAGATGAATTTGGAACTCTAAATACACCATGGTTTGTAGTATCTCTTTGAAACTTCAAAAAATAAAGGAGTTCTCAGTTTTGTCTCTTTGGTTTGTTTTCTCTTGAAGTACCCCTAGGAACAGACTGTGGAAAAGCACTTTCACTGAGTGGGGTTGCCAAGCTTCTAAGAAATAACGAGCTCCGAAAACCAGCAAATATTTTTTCATCCAATCTTGAGGATACTTGGTGGTGATGATCAGTATACAAATCCCACTTGGCTCAACAAATTTTGTTCTTCTAGGTTGAAGCGTTCGTCTACAATAGCATTTTTTATATTTAGGTTTCACTCTGTTCTCTCCTATATGGATAGATGAATTTGGAACTCTAAATCCAACATGGTTTGTAGTAGCTCTTTGAAACTTGACAAAATAAAGGAGTTCTCAGTTTTGTTTCTATTGTTTGTTTCCACTTCAAGTAGCCCTAGGCACAGACTGTGGAAAAGCACTTTCATTGAGAGGGGTTGCCAAGCTTCTAAGAAATAAAGAGTTTCCGAATTACCAGCAAATATTTTTTCATCCAATCTTGAGGATACTTGGTGGTGAAGATCAGTATACAAATCCCACTTGGCTCAACAAATTTTGTTCTTCTAGGTTGAAGCGTTTGTCTACAGTAGCAATTTTTTTATTTAGGTTTCACTCTGTTCTCTCTTATATAGAGAGATGAATTTGGAACTCTAAATACAACAAGGTTTGTAGTAGCTCTTTGAAACTTGACAAAATAAAGGAGTTCTCAGTTTTGTCTGTATGATTTCTTTCCGCTTCAATAACCCTAAGCAGTGACTGTGGAAAAGCACATTCATTGATAGGGGTTGCCAAGATTCCAAGAATTTACGAGTTTCCGAAATACCAGCAAATATTTTTTCACCCAATCTTGATGATACTTGGTGGTAATGACCAGTACAAAAATCCCACTTGGCTCACCAAATTTTGTTCTTCTAGGTTGAAGCGTTCGTCTACAGGAGCAGTTTTTATGTTTAGGTTTCACTCTGTTCTCTCCTATATGGATAGATG
This sequence comes from Callospermophilus lateralis, assembly GCF_048772815.1. Taxonomy (NCBI): domain Eukaryota; kingdom Metazoa; phylum Chordata; class Mammalia; order Rodentia; family Sciuridae; genus Callospermophilus; species Callospermophilus lateralis. The sequence goes on from NW_027516778.1 coordinate 36,706, forward strand.
AATTTGGAACACTAAATCCAACATGGTTTGTAGTAGCTCTTTGAAACTTGACAAAATAAAGGAGTTCTCAGTTTTGTCTCTATGGTTTGTTTCCTCTTCAAGTAGCCCTAGGCGCAGACTGTGGAAAAGTACTTTCATTGAGAGGGGTTGCCAAGCTTCTGAGAAATAACGAGTTTCCGAAATACCAGCATATATTTTTTCATCCAATCTTGAGGATACTTGGTGGTGATGATTAGTATACAAATAGCACTTGGCTCAACAAATTTTGTTCTTCTAGGTTGAAGCGTTCGTCTACAGTAGCAATTTTTTTTATTTAGGTTTCACTCTGTTCTCTCCTATGTAGATAGATGAATTTGGAACTCTAAATCCAACATGGTTTGTAGTAGCTCTTTGAAACTTGACAAAATTAAGGAGTTCTCAGTTTTGTCTTCATGCTTTGTTTCCTCTTCAAGTAGCCCTAGGCACAGACTGTGGAAAAGCACTTTCATTGAGAGGGGTTGCCAAGCTTCTAAGAAATAACGAGTTTCCGAAAACCAGCAAATATTATTTCACCCAATCTTGATGATACGTGGTTGTAATGAAAAGTCTACAAATCCCACTTGGCTCACCAAATTTTGTTCTTCTACGTTGAAGCGTTCGTTTACAGTAGCAGTTTTTATGTTTAGGTTTCACACTGTTCTCTCCTATATAGATAGATGAATTTGGAACTCTAAATCCAACATGGTTTGTAGTAGCTCTTTGAAACTTGACAAAATAAAGGAGTTCTCAGTTTTGTCTCTATGGTTTGTTTCCTCTTCAAGTAGCCCCAGGCACAAACGGTGGAAAAGCACTTTCTTTGAGAGGTTGCCAAGCTTCCAAGAAAATACGAGTTTCCGAAATAACAGCAAATATTTTTTCACCCAATCTTAATGATACTTGGTGGTGATGATCAGTATACAAATCCCACTTGGCTCAACAAATTTTGTTCTTCTAGGTTGAAGCGTTCGTCTACAGTAGCAATTTTTTTATTTAGGTTTCACTCTGTTCTCTCCTATAGAGATAGATGAATTTGGAAGTCTACATCCAACATGGTTTGTAGTAGCTTATTGAAAGTTGACAAAATAAAGGAGTTCTCTGTTTTGTCTCTATGATTTGTTTCCGCTTCAAGTAGCCCTAAGCAGTGACTGTGGAAAAGCACTTTCCTTGAGAGGGGTTGCCAAGCTTCCAAGAAATTATGAGTTTCCGAAATACCAGCAAATATTTTTTCACCCAATCTTGATGATACATGGTGTTTACGATCGGTACAAAAATCGCACTTGACTCACCAAAGTTTGTTCTTCTATGTTGAAGCGTTCGTTGTCAGTAGCAGTTTTTATGTTTAGGTTTCACACTGTTCTCTCCTATATAGATAGATGAATTTGGAACTCTAAATCCAACATGGTTTGTAGTAGCTCTTTGAAACTTGACAAAATAAAGGAGTTCTCAGTTTTGTCTCTATGGTTTTTCCTCTTCAAGTACCCCTAGGAACAGACTGAGGAAAAGCACTTTCATTGAGAGGGGTTGTCAAGCTTCTAAGAAATAACGAGAATCCATAAATCAGCAAATATTTTTTCATCCAATCTTGAGGATACTTGGTGGTGATGATCAGTATACAAATCCCACTTGGCTCAACAAATTTTGTTCTTCTAGATTGAAGCGTTCGTCTACAGTAGCAATTTTTTTATTTAGGTTTCACTCTGTTCTCTCCTATATAGATAGATGAATTTGGAACTCTAAATCCAACATGTTTTGTAGTAGCTCTTTGAAACTAGGCAAAATAACGGAATTCACAGTTTTGTCTCCAATTTCTTTCCTCTTCAAGTAGCCCTAAGCACTGACTGTGGAAAAGCACATTCATTGATAGGGGTTGCCAAGCTTCCAAGAAATTACGAGTTTCTGAAATACCACCAAATATATTTTCACCCAATCTTGATGATACTTGGTGGTAATGATCAGTACACAAATCCCACTTGGCTCACCAAATTTTGTTCTTCTAGGTTGAAGCGTTCGTCTACAGGAGCAGTTTTTGTGTTTAGGTTTCACTCTGTTCTCTCCTATATGGATAGATGAATTTGGAACTCTAAATCCAACATGGTTTGTTGTAGCTCTTTGAAATTTGACAAAATAAAGGAGTTCTGAGTTTTGTCTCTATGGTTTGTTTAATCTTCAAGTAGCCCTAGGCAGAGACTGTGGAAAAGCACTTTCATTGAGAGGGGTTGCCAAGCTTCTAAGAAATAACGAGTTTCCGAAATACCAGCACATATTTTTTCATCCAATCTTGAGGATACTTGGTGGTGATGATCAGTATACAAATCCCACTTGGCTCAACAAATTTTGTTCTTCTAGGTTGAAGCGTTCGTCTACAGTAGCAATTTTTTTATTTAGGTTTCACTCTGTTCTCTCCTATATAGATAGATGAATTTGGAACTCTAAATCCAACTTGGTTTGTAGTAGCTCTTTGAAACTTGACAAAATAAAGGAGTTCTCAGTTTAGTCTTTATGGTTTGTTTCCTCTTCAAGTAGCCCTAGGCACAGACTGTGGAAAAGCAATTTAATTGAGAGGGGTTGCCAAGCTTGTAAGAAATAACGATTTTCGGAAAACCAGCAAATATTTTTTCATCCAATCTAGAGGATACTTGGTGGTGATGATCAGTATACAAATCCCACTTGGCTCACCAAATTTTGTTCTTCTAGGTTGAAGCGTTCATCTACAGGAGCAGTTTTTATGTTTAGGTTTCACTCTGTTCCCTTTATATTAAAAGATGAATTTGGAACTCTAAATCCAACATGGTTTGTAATGGCCCTTTGAAATTTGACAAAATAAAGGAGTTCTCAGTTTTGTCTCTATGGTTTGTTTCCTCTTCAAGTAGCCCCAGGCACAAATGGTGGAAAAGCACTTTCATTGAGAGGGGTTGCCAAGCTTCCAAGAAATTACGAGTTTCCGAAAAACCAGCAAATACTTTTTCACCCAATCTTGATGATACTTGGTGGTAATGATCGGTCCACAAATCCCACTTGACTCACCAAATATTGTTCTTCTAGCTTGATGCGTTCGTTTTCAGTAGCAGTTTTTATTTTTAGGTTTCTCTCTGTTCTCTCATACATAGATAGATGAATTTGGAACTCTAAATCCAACATGGTTTGTAGTAGCTCTTTGAAAATTGACAAAATAAAGGAGTTCTCAGTTTTGTCTCTATGGCTTGTTTCCTCTTCAAGTAGCCCCAGGCACAAACGGTGGAAAAGCACTTCTTTGAGAGGTTGCCAAGCTTCCAAGAAAATACGAGTTTCCGAAATACTAGCAAATATTTTTTCACCCAATCTTGATGATACTTGGTGGTGATGATCAGTATACAAATCCCACTTTGCTCAACAAGTTTTGTTCTTCTAGGTTGAAGCGTTCGTCTACAGTAGCAATTTTTTTATTTAGGTTTCACTCTGTTCTCTCCTATAGAGATAGATGAATTTGGAAGTCTAAATCCAACATGGTTTGTAGTAGCTCTTTGAAACTTGACAAAATAAAGGAGTTCTCAGTTTTGTCTCTATGATTTGTTTCCGCTTCAAGTAGCCCTAAGCAGAGACTGTGGAAAAGCACTTTCATTGAGAGTGGTTGCCAAGCTTCCAAGAAATTACGAGTTTCCGAAATACCAGCAAACATTTTTTCACCCAATCTTGGTGATACTTGGTGGTAATGATCGGTACACAAATCAAACTTGGCTCACCAAATTTTGTTCTTCTAGGTGGAAGCGTTCATCTACAGTAACAGTTTTTATTCTTAGGTTTCACTCTGTTCTCTCCTATACAGATAGATGAATTTGGAACTCTAAATCCAACATGGTTTGTAGTAGCTCTTTGAAACTTGAAAAATAAAAGAGTTCTTAGTTTTGTCTCTATGGTTTGTTTCCTCTTAAAGTAGACCTGGGCACTGACTGTGGAAAAGCACTTTCATTGAGAGGGGTTGCCAAACTTCCAAGAAATTACGAGTTTCTGAAATACCAGCAAATATTTTTCACTCAATCTTGATGATACTTGGTGTTAATGATCGGTACACAAATCCAACTTGACTCACGAAATTTTGTTCTTCTAGTTGAAGCGTTCATTTACACTAACAGTTTTTATTTTTAGGTTTCACTCTGTTCTCCCCTATATAGACAGATGAATTTGGAACTCTAAATCCAATATCGTTTGTAGTAGCTCTTTGAAACTTGACAAAATAAAGGAGATCTCAGTTTTGGTTCTATGATTTTGTTTCCGCTTCTGGTAACCCTAAACAGAGACTGTGGAAAAGCACTTTCATTGAGAGGTGTTGCCAAGCTTCCAAGAAATTACGAGTTTCCGAAATACCAGCAAATATTTTTCACCCAATCTTGATGATACTTGGTGGTAATGATCGTTACACAAATCCCAATTGGCTCACCAAATTTTGTTCTCCTAGGTTGAAGCGTTCGTTTACAGTAGCAATTTTTATTTTTAGGTTTTACTCTGTTCTCTCCTATATAGATAGATGAATTTGGAACTCTAAATCCAACATGGTTTGTAGTAGCTCTTTGAAAGTAGACAAAATAAAGGAGTTCTCAGTTTTGTCTCTATGATTTGTTTCCGCTTCATGTAGCCCTAAGCAGAAACTGTGGAAAAGCACTTTCATTGAAAGGGGTAGCCAAGGTTCCAAAAAATTACGAGGTTCCGAAATACCAGCAAATATTTTTTCACCCAATGTTGATGATACGTGGTGGTAATGACAAGTACACAAATCCCACTTGGCTTACTAAATTGTGTTCTTCTAGGTTGCAGCGTTCGTTTACAGTATCAGTTTTTATTTTTAGTTTTCACTCTGTTCTCTCCTATATAGATAGATGAATTTGGAACTCTAAATCCAACATGGTTTGCAGTAGCTCTTTGAAACTTGACAAAATAAAGGAGTTCTCAATTTTGTCTTTATGGTTTGTTTCCTCTTCAAGTAGCCCTAGGCACAGACTGTGGAAAAGCACTTTCCTTGAAAGGGGTTGCCGAGCTTCTAAGAAATAACGAGTTTCCGAAATACCAGCAAATATTTTTTCACCCAATCTTGATGATTCTTGGTGGTAATGATCGGTACACAAATCCCACTTGGCTCACCAAATTTTCTTCTTCTAGGTTGAAGCGTTCGTTTACAGTAGCAGTTTTTATTTTTAGGTTTCTCTCTGTTCTCTCCTATACAGATAGATGAATTTGGAACTCTAAATCCAACATGGTTTGTAGTAGCTCTTTGAAACTTGACAAAATAAAGGAGTTCTCACTTTTGTCTCTATTTTTTGTTTCCTCTTCCAGTAGCCCTAGGCACAGACGGTGGAAAAGCACTTTCATTGAGAGGGGTTGCCAAGCTTCCAAGAAATTACGAGTTTCCGAAATACCAGCAAATATTTTTTCACCCAATCTTGATGATACTTGGTGGTAATGATCGGTACACAAATCCCACTTGACTCACCAAATTTTATTCTTCTAGGTTGATGCATTCGTTTTCAGTAGCAGTTTTTATTTTTAGGTTTCACTCTGTTCTCTCCTATATAGATAGATGAATTTGAAACTCTAAATCCAACATGGATTGTAGTAGCTCTTTGAAACTTGAAAAAAATAAAGGAGTTCTCAGTTTTGTCTCTATGGCTTGTTTCCTCTTCAACTAGCCCTGGCACAGACTGTGGAAAAGCATTTTCATTGAGAGGGGTTGCCAAGCTTCTAAGAAATAACGAGTTTGCGAAATACCAGCAAATATTTTTTCACCCAATCTTGATGATACTTGGTGGTAAGGACAAGTACACAAATCCCCCTTGGCTCACCAAATTTTGTTCTTCTAGGTTGAAGCATTCAACTACAGTAGCAGTTTTTATTTTTAGGTTTCACTCTGTTCTCTCCTATATCGATAGATGAATTTGGAACTCTAAATCCAACCTGGTTTGTAGTAGCTCTTTGAAACTTGACAAAATAAAGGAGTTCTCAGTTTTGTCTCTATGATTTGTTTCCGCTTCAAGTAGCCCTAAGCAGAGACTGTGGAAAAGCACTTTCATTGAGAGTGGTTGCCAAGCTTCCAAGAAATTACGAGTTTCCGAAATACCAGCAAACATTTTTTCACCCAATCTTGATGATACTTGGTGGTAATGATCGGTACACAAATCCAACTTGGCTCACCAAATTTTGTTCTTCTAGGTGGAAGCGTTCATCTACAGTAACAGTTTTTATTCTTAGGTTTCACTCTGTTCTCTCCTATACAGATAGATGAATTTGGAACTCTAAATCCAACATGGTTTGTAGTAGCTCTTTGAAACTTGAAAAATAAAAGTGTTCTTAGTTTTGTCTCTATGGTTTGTTTCCTCTTAAAGTAGACCTGGGCACTGACTGTGGAAAAGCACTTTCATTGAGAGGGGTTGCCAAACTTCCAAGAAATTACGAGTTTCTGAAATACCAGCAAATATTTTTTCACTCAATCTTGATGATACTTGGTGGTAATGATCGGTACACAAATCCAACTTGACTCACGAAATTTTGTTCTTCTAGGTTGAAGCGTTCATTTACACTAACAGTTTTTATTTTTAGGTTTCACTCTGTTCTCCCCTATATAGACAGATGAATTTGGAACTCTAAATCCAATATCGTTTGTAGTAGCTCTTTGAAACTTGACAAAATAAAGGAGTTCTCAGTTTTGGTTCTATGATTTTGTTTCCGCTTCTGGTAACCCTAAGCAGAGACTGTGGAAAAGCACTTTCATTGAGAGGTGTTGCCAAGCTTCCAAGAAATTACGAGTTTCCGAAATACCAGCAAATATTTTTCACCCAATCTTGATGATACTTGGTGGTAAAGATCGTTACACAAATCCCAATTGGCTCACCAAATTTTGTTCTCCTAGGTTGAAGCGTTCGTTTACAGTAGCAATTTTTATTTTTAGGTTTTACTCTGTTCTCTCCTATATAGATAGATGAATTTGGAACTCTAAATCCAACATGGTTTGTAGTAGCTCTTTGAAAGTTGACAAAATAAAGGAGTTCTCAGTTTTGTCTCTATGATTTGTTTCCGATTCATGTAGCCCTAATCAGAGACTGTGGAAAAGCACTTTCATTGAAAGGGGTAGCCAAGCTTCCAAAAAATTGCGAGGTTCCGAAATACCAGCAAATATTTTTTCACCCAATGTTGATGATACGTGGTGGTAATGACAAGTACACAAATCCCACTTAGCTTACTAAATTGTGTTCTTCTAGGTTGCAGCGTTCGTTTACAGTAGCAGTTTTTATTTTTAGTTTTCACTCTGTTCTCTCCTATATAGATAGATGAATTTGGAACTCTAAATCCAACATGGTTTGCAGTAGCTCTTTGAAACTTGACAAAATAATGTAGTTCTCACTTTTGTCTCTATGTTTTGTTTCCTCTTCAAGTAGTCCTAGGCACAGACTGTGGAAAAGCACTTTCATTGAGAGGGGTTGCCAAGCTTCTAAGTAATAACGAAATTCCGAAATACCAGCAAATATTTTTTCACCCAACCTTGATGATACTTGTTTGTAATGATCGGTACACAAATCCGACTTGGCTCACCAAATTTTGTTCTTCTGAGTTGAAGCGTTCGTCTACAGTAGCTGTTTGTATATTTAGGTTTCACTCTTTTCTCTCCTACATAGATAGATGAATTTGGAACTCTAAATCCAACATGGTGTGTAATAGCTCTTTGAAACTTGACAAAGTAAATAGTTCTCAATTTTTTCTCAATGGTTTGTTTCCTCTTCAAGTCGCCCTAGGCACAGACTGTGGAAAAGCACTTTCATTGAGAGGGGTTGCCAAGCTTTTAAGATATAACGAGTTTCCGAAATACCAGCAATTATTTTTTCACCCAATCTTGATGATACTTGGTGGTAATGATCGGTACACATATCCCACTTGGCTCACCAAATTTTGTTCTTCTGGGTTGAAGCGTTCGTCTACAGTAGCAGTTTTTATATTTAGGTTTCACTCTGTTCTCTCCTATATAGATAGATGAATTTGGAACTCTAAATCCAACATGGTTTGTAGTAGCCCTTTGTAACTTGACAAAAGAAAGTAGTTCTCAAATTTGTCTCTATGTTTTGTTTCCTCTTCAAGTAGCCCTAGGCACAGACTGTGGAAAAGCACTTTCATTGAGAGGGGTTGCCAAGCTTCTAAGAAATAAGGAGATTCCGAAATATCAGCAAATATTTTTTCAACCAATCTTGATGATACTTGGTGGTAATGATCAGTACACAAATCCCACTTGGCTCACCAAATTTTGTTCTTCTAGGATGAAGCGTTCGTTTTCAGGAGCAGTTTATATTTTTAATTTTCCCTCTGTTCTCTCCTATATAGATAGATGAATTTGGAACTCTAAATCCAACATGGTTTGTAGTAGCTCTTTGAAACTTGACAAAATAAAGGAGTTCTCAGTTTTGTCTCTATAATTTGTTTCCACTTCATGTATCCCTAAGAAGAGACTGTGGAAAAGAACTTTCATTGAAAGGGGTTGCCAAGCTTTCAATAAATTACGAGTTTCTGATATACCAGCAAATATTTTTTCACCCAATGTTGATGATAAATGGGGGTCATGATCAGTACACAAATCCCACTTGGCTCACCTAATTTTGTTCTTCTAGGTTCAAACGTTCGTTTACAGTAGCAGTTTTTATATTTAGTTTTCACTCTGTTCTCTCCTATATAGATAGATGAATGTGGAACTCTAAATCCAACATGGTTTGCAGTAGCTGTTTGAAACTTGACAAAATAAATTAGTTCTCAGTTTTGTCTCTATGTTTTGTTTCCTCTTCAAGTAGTCCTAGGCACAGTGTTGAAAAGCACTTTCATTGAGATGGGTTGCAGAGCTTCTAAGAAATAACGAGTTTCCGAAATACCAGCAAATATTTTTTCACCGACTCTTGATGATACTTCGTGGTAATGATCAGTACACAAATCCCATTGGGTCACCAAATTTTGTTCTTCTAGGTTGAAGCGTTCGTCTACAGTAGCAGTTTTTATGTTTAGGTTTCACTCTGTTCTCTGCTATATAGATAGATGAATTTGGAACTCTAAATCCAACATGGTTTGTAGTGGCTCTTTGAAACTTGACAAAATAAAGTAGTTCTCAGTATTGTCTCTATGGTTTGTTTCCTCTTCAAGTAGCCCTAGGCACAGACTGTGGAAAAGCACTTTCATTGAGAGGGGTTGCCATCTTCTAAAAAATAACAAGTTTCTGAAATACCAGTAAATATTTTTTGACCCAATCTTGATGATACTTGGTCGTGATGATCGGTCCACAAATCCCACTTGGCACACCAATTTTTGTTCTTCTAGGTTGAAGCGTTCGTCTACAGTAGAAGTTGTTATATTTAGGTTTCCCTCTGTTCTCTCCTATAGAGATAGATGAATTTGGAACTCTAAATCCAACGTGGTTTGTAGTAGCCCTTTACAACTTGACAAAATAAAGGGGTTCTCAGTTTTGTATCTATGATTTGTTTCCGCTTCATGTAGCCCTAAGCAGAAACTGTGGGAAAGCACTTTTTGAAGGGGTGGCCAAGCTTCCAAGAAATTACGAGTTTCAGAAATACCAGCAAATATTTTCTCACCCAATGGTGATGATACGTGGTGATAAAGATCGGTACACAGATCCCACTTGGCTCACCAAATTTTGTTGTTCTAGGTTGAAGCGTTCGTCTACAGTAGCAGTTTTTATGTTTAGGTTTCAATCTGTTCTCTGCAATATAGATAGATGAATTTGGAACTCTAAATCTAACATGGTTTGTAGTAGCTCTTTGAAACTTGACAAAATAAAGGAGTTCTCGTTTTGTCTCTATGGTTTGTTTCCTCTTCAAATAGCCCTTGGCACAGACTTTGGAAAAGCACTTTCATTGAGAGGGGTTGCCAAGCTTCTAAGAAATAACGAGTTTCCGAAATACCAGCAAATATTTTTTCAACCAATCTTGATGATACTTGGTGGTTATGATCGGTAAACAAATCCCACTTGGCTCTCCAAATTTTGTTCTTCTAGTTTGAAGCGCTCGTCTACAGTAGCAGTTTTTATATTTAGGTTTCCCTCTGTTCCCTCCTATATAGATAGGTGAATTTGGAACTTTAATCCAACATGGTTTGCAGTAGCTCTTTTAAACTTGACAAAATAAAGAAGGTCTCAGTTTTGTCTCTATGGATTGTTTCCTCTTTAAATAGCCCTAGGCAATCACTGTGGAAAAGCACTTCCATTGAAAGGGGTTGCCAAGCTTCCAATAAATTACGAGTTTCCGAAATACCAGCAAATATTTCTTCACCCAATGTTGATGATACATGGTGGTAATGATCAGTACACAAATCCCACTTGGCTCACCAAATTTTGTTCATCTAGGTTGAAGCGTTCGTCTACAGTAGCAGTTTTTATGTTTAGGTTTCACTCTGTTCTCTGCTATATAGATAGATGAATTTGGAACTCTAAATCCAACATGGTTTGTAGTGGCTCTTTGAAACTTGACAAAATAAAGGAGTTCTCAGTTTTGTGTCTATGGTTTGTTTCCTCTTCAAGTAGCCCTTGGCACAGACTGTGGAAAAGCACTTTCATTGAGAGGGGTTGCCTAGCTTCTAAGAAATAACGAGTTTCCGAAATACCAGCAAATATTTTTTCACCCAATCTTGATGATACTTGGTGGTAATGACAAGTACACAAATCCTACTTGGCTCACCAGACTTTGTTCTTCTAGGTTGAAGCGGTCGTCTACAGTAGCAGTTTTTATTTTTAGGTTTCACTCTGTTCTCTCCTATATAGATAAATGAATTTGGAACTCTAAATCCAATATGGTTTGTAGTAGCTCTTTGAAACTTGTAAAAATAAAAGAGTTCTCAGTTTTGTCTCTATGGTTTGTTACCCCTTCAAGTAGCCCTAGGCACAGACTGTGGAAAAGCACTTTCATTGAGAGGGGTTGCCAAGCTTCTAAGAAATAACGAGTTTCTGAAATACTAGCAAATATTTTTTCACCCAATCTTGATGATACTTGGTGGTGATGATCGGTCCACAAATCCCACTTGGCTCACCAATTTTTGTTTTTCTAGATTGAAGCGTTCATCTACAGTAGCAGTTGTTATGTTTAGGTTTCACTCTGTTCTCTGCTATATAGATAGATGAATTTGGAACTCTAAATCCAGTATGGTTTGCAGTAGCTCTTTGAAACTTGACAAAATAAAGTAGTTCTCAGTTTTGTCTCTATGTTTTGTTTCTTCTTCAAGTAGTCCTAGGCACACACTGTGGAAAAGCACTTTCATTGAGAGGGGTTGCCAAGCTTCTAAGAAATAACGAGTTTCCGAAATACCAGCAAATATTTTTTCACCGAATCTTGATGATACTTGGTGGTAAAGATCAGTACACAAATCCCACTTGGCTCACCAAATTTTGTTCTTCTAGGTTGAAGCGTTCGTTTACAGAAGCAGTTTTTATTTTTAGGTTTCACTCTGTTCTCTGCTATATAGATAGATGAATTTGGAACTCTAAATCCAACATGGTTTGTAGTGGCTCTTTGAAACTTGACAAAATAAAGGAGTTCTCAGTTTTGTGTCTATGGTTTGTTTCCTCTTCAAGTAGCCCTTGGCACAGACTGTGGAAAAGCACTTTCATTGAGAGGGGTTGCCTAGCTTCTAAGAAATAACGAGTTTCCGAAATACCAGCAAATATTTTTTCACCCAATCTTGATGATACTTGGTGGTAATGATAAGTACACAAATCCTACTTGGCTCACCAGACTTTGTTCTTCTAGGTTGAAGCGGTCGTCTACAGTAGCAGTTTTTATTTTTAGGTTTCACTCTGTTCTCTCCTATATAGATAAATGAATTTGGAACTCTAAATCCAATATGGTTTGTAGTAGCTCTTTGAAACTTGTAAAAATAAAAGAGTTCTCAGTTTTGTCTCTATGGTTTGTTACCCCTTCAAGTAGCCCTAGGCACAGACTGTGGAAAAGCACTTTCATTGAGAGGGGTTGCCAAGCTTCTAAGAAATAACGAGTTTCTGAAATACTAGCAAATATTTTTTCACCCAATCTTGATGATACTTGGTGGTGATGATCGGTCCACAAATCCCACTTGGCTCACCAATTTTTGTTTTTCTAGATTGAAGCGTTCATCTACAGTAGCAGTTGTTATGTTTAGGTTTCACTCTGTTCTCTGCTATATAGATAGATGAATTTGGAACTCTAAATCCAGTATGGTTTGCAGTAGCTCTTTGAAACTTGACAAAATAAAGTAGTTCTCAGTTTTGTCTCTATGTTTTGTTTCTTCTTCAAGTAGTCCTAGGCACACACTGTGGAAAAGCACTTTCATTGAGAGGGGTTGCCAAGCTTCTAAGAAATAACGAGTTTCCGAAATACCAGCAAATATTTTTTCACCGAATCTTGATGATACTTGGTGGTAAAGATCAGTACACAAATCCCACTTGGCTCACCAAATTTTGTTCTTCTAGGTTGAAGCGTTCGTTTACAGAAGCAGTTTTTATTTTTAGGTTTCACTCTGTCTCTGCTATATAGATAGATGAATTTGGAACTCTAAATCCAACATGGTTTGTAGTGGCTCTTTGAAACTTGACAAAATAAAGGAGTTCTCAGTTTTGTGTCTATGGTTTGTTTCCTCTTCAAGTAGCCCTTGGCACAGACTGTGGAAAAGCACTTTCATTGAGAGGGGTTGCCTAGCTTCTGAGAAATAACGAGTTTCCGAAATACCAGCAAATATTTTTTCACCCAATCTTGATGATACTTGGTGGTAATGACAAGTACACAAATCCTACTTGGCTCACCAGACTTTGTTCTTCTAGGTTGAAGCGGTCGTCTACAGTAGCAGTTTTTATTTTTAGGTTTCACTCTGTTCTCTCCTATATAGATAAATGAATTTAGAACTCTAAATCCAATATGGTTTGTAGTAGCTCTTTGAAACTTGTAAAAATAAAAGAGTTCTCAGTTTTGTCTCTATGGTTTGTTACCCCTTCAAGTAGCCCTAGGCACAGACTGTGGAAAAGCACTTTCATTGAGAGGGGTTGCCAAGCTTCTAAGAAATAACGAGTTTCTGAAATACTAGCAAATATTTTTTCACCCAATCTTGATGATACTTGGTGGTGATGATCGGTCCACAAATCCCACTTGGCTCACCAATTTTTGTTTTTCTAGATTGAAGCGTTCATCTACAGTAGCAGTTGTTATGTTTAGGTTTCACTCTGTTCTCTGCTATATAGATAGATGAATTTGGAACTCTAAATCCAGTATGGTTTGCAGTAGCTCTTTGAAACTTGACAAAATAAAGTAGTTCTCAGTTTTGTCTCTATGTTTTGTTTCTTCTTCAAGTAGTCCTAGGCACACACTGTGGAAAAGCACTTTCATTGAGAGGGGTTGCCAAGCTTCTAAGAAATAACGAGTTTCCGAAATACCAGCAAATATTTTTTCACCGAATCTTGATGATACTTGGTGGTAAAGATCAGTACACAAATCCCACTTGGCTCACCAAATTTTGTTCTTCTAGGTTGAAGCGTTCGTTTACAGAAGCAGTTTTTATTTTTAGGTTTCACTCTGTTCTCTCCGATATAGATAGATGAATTTGGAACTCTAAATCCAACATGGTTTGTAGTAGCTCTTTGAAACTAGACAAAATAAAGGAGTTCTCAGTTTTGTCTATATGGATTGTTTCCTCTTCAAGTAGCCCTATGCACTGACCTTTGAAAAGCACTTTCATTGAGAGGGGTTGCCAAGCTTCTAAGAAATAACGAGTTTCCGAAATACCTCCAAATTTTTTTCCCCCGAATCTTGATGATACTTGGTGGTGATGATGGGTACACAAATCCCACTTGGGTCACCAAATTTTTTTCTTCTAGGTTGAAGCGTTCGTCTACAGTAGCAGTTTTTATGTTTAGGTTTCACTCTGTTCTCTGCTATATAGATAGATGAATTTGCAACTCTAAATCCAACATGGTTGGTAGTGGCTCTATGAAACTTAACAAAATAAAGGAGGTCTCAGTTTTGTCTCTATGGATTGTTTCCTCTTTAAGTAGCCCTAGGCAATGACTGTGGAAAAGCACTTCCATTGAAAGGGGTGCCAAGCTTCCAATAAATTACGAGTTTCCGAAATACCACCAATATTTCTTCACCCAATGTTGATGATACGTGGTGGTAAGGACAAGTACACAAATCCCACTTGGCTCACCATATTTTGTTCTCTTTAGGTTGAAGCGTTCGTTTACATTAGCAGTTTTTATTTTTAGGTTTTAGTCTCTTCTCTACTATATAGATAGATGAATTTGGAACTCTAAATCCAACATGGTTTGTAGTAGCTCTTTGAAAGTTGACAAAATAAAGGGGTTCTCAGTTTTGTCTCTATGGTTTGTTTCCTCTTCAAGTAGCCCTAGGCAGAGACTGTGGAAAAGCACTTTCATTGAGAGGGTTGCCAAGCTTCTAAGAAATAACGAGTTTCCGAAATACCAGCAAATATTTTTTCAACCAATGTTGATGATACTTGGTGGTAATGATCAGTACAACAAATCCCACTTGGCTCACCAAATTTTGTTCTTCTTGGTTGAAGCGTTCGTCTACAGTAGCAGTTTTTATATTTAGGTTTCACTCTGTTCTCTCCTATATAGATAGATGAATTTGGAATTCAAAATCCAACATGGTGTGTAATAGCTCTTTGAAACTTGACACAATAAAGGAGTTCTCAGTTTTGTCTGTATGGTTTGTTTCCTCTTCAAGTAGCCCTAGGCACAGACTGTGGAAAAGCACTTTCATTGAGAGGGGTTGCCAAGCTTCTAAGAAATAACGAGTTTCCGAAATACCAAAAAATATTTTTTCACCCAATCTTGATGATACTTGGTGGTAATGACAAGTACACAAATCCCACTTGGCTCACCAAATTTTGTTCTTCTTGGTTGAAGCGTTCGTCTACAGTAGCAGTTTTTATTTTTAGGTTTCACTCTGTTTTCTCCTATATAGATAGATGAATTTGGAACTCGAAATCCAACATGGTTTGTAGTAGCTCTTTGAAACTTGAAAAATAAAGGAGTTCTCAGTTTTGTCTATATGGATTGTTTCCTCTTCAAGTAGCCCTATGCACTGACTGTTGAAAAGCACTTTCATTGAGAGGGGTTTCCAAGCTTCTAAGAAATATGGAGTTTCCGAAATACAAGGAAATATTTTTTCACCCAATCTTGATGATACTTGGTGGTGATGATCGGTCCACAAATCCCACTTGGCTCACCAATTTTTGTTTTTCTAGATTGAAGCGTTCATCTACAGTAGCAGTTTTTATGTTTAGGTCTCACTCTGTTCTCTGCTATATAGATAGATGAATTTGGAACTCTAAATCCAGTATGGTTTGCAGTAGCTCTTTGAAACTTGACAAAATAAAGAGGTTCTCAGTTTTGTCTCTATGTTTTGTTTCTTCTTCAAGTAGTCCTAGGCACAGACTGTGGAAAAGCACACTCATTGAGAGGGGTTGCCAAGCTTCTAAGAAATAACGAGTTTCCGAAATACCAGCAAATATTTCTTCACCCAATGTTGATGATACATGGTGGTAATGATCAGTACACAAATCCCACTTGGCTCACTAAATTTTGTTCTTCTAGGTTGAAGCGTTCGTCTACAGTAGCAGTTTTTATGTTTAGGTTTCACTCTGTTCTCTGCTATATAGATAGATGAATTTGGAACTCTAAATCCAACATGGTTTGTAGTGGCTCTTTGATACTTGACAAAATAAAGGAGTTCTCAGTTTTGTGTCTATGGTTTGTTTCCTCTTCAAGTAGCCCTTGGCACAGACTGTGGAAAAGCACTTTCATTGAGAGGGGTTGCCTAGCTTCTAAGAAATAACGAGTTTCCAAAATACCAGCAAATATTTTTTCACCCAATCTTGATGATACTTGGTGGTAATGACAAGTACACAAATCCTACTTGGCTCACCAGACTTTGTTCTTCTAGGTTGAAGCGTTCGTCTACAGTAGCAGTCTTTATGTTTAGGTTTCACTCTGTTCTCTGCTATATAGATAGATGAATTTGCAACTCTAAATCCAACATGGTTGGTAGTGGCTCTATGAAACTTGACAAAATAAAGGAGGTCTCAGTTTTGTCTCTATGGATTGTTTCCTCTTTAAGTAGCCCTAGGCAATGACTGTGTAAAAGCACTTCCATTGAAAGGGGTGCCAAGCTTCAAATAAATTACGAGTTTCCGAAATACCAGCAAATTTTTCTCACCCAATGTTGATGATACGTGGTGGTAATGACAAGTACACAAATCCCACTTGGCTCACCATATTTTGTTCACTTTAGGTTGAAGCGTTCGTTTACAGTAGCAGTTTTTGTATTTTTAGGTTTTAGTCTCTTCTCTCCTATATAGAGAGATTGAATTTGGAACTCTAAATCCAACATGGTGTGTAGTAGCTCTTTGAAAGTTGACAAAATAAAGGAGTTCTCAGTTTTGTCTCTATGGTTTGTTTCCTCTTCAAGTAGCCCTAGGCAGAGACTGTGGAAAAGCACTTTCATTGAGAGGGTTGCCAAGCTTCTAAGAAATAACGAGTTTACGAAATACCAGCAAAT
>NW_027516779.1:0-12500 GCF_048772815.1 Callospermophilus lateralis
TCTCTGGAGGTTGCCTGATTACTCCCAGGACCTCACCTTCTCTTGTGAGTAGCTGAGGTGGTGGTTGCTGAACACTGTCCCACCATTCTGATCTTTCACTACTCTTACTGTTCTCTTCCAGGACTTTTGCATCGAGTTCCTTCTTCCAAGGATGGTGGAATGATGACAAAGATGATGGTATTGGAGATTTGGAACACTTTTTTTTTTTTTTTTTTTTTTTGGTGGTTGTTTTTCCTCCCGGATGGCTGTCAAACCTGCAGCAGCACACACATCGGTCCATCTCGAAGTGGAGAATCTCTAAAGGATCTTCAAGGAAAGCGTGGACAAGGAGGATTCAGTCCCCGGGAGACTCTTGACACGAGATGGGAAATCCCCCCCCCCCCCCATTTCTTCTGGAAAATACCTAATACCAATAAAGACAGGACAAAATGCAGCACAGGCTGGCTGGCTGGCTGGCTGGCTGGCTGGCTGGCTGGCTGGCTGAGGTTTATGTAGCGCCGAGTAGGTCTACAGGTAAAATTGGATCCCAGAGCAACTGTGCAGTTACTCAGGGTCCTTGCCTTCCCCAACTGTCCCCTATCGGACCGAAGCTGCTCCCTCCCCTAAGGCCTTTCTCAGTCGGCTAATCCACCACACTTAGGAGTGGTGAAGGTGGGACACACGTTTTAGGTTTGCTTGGCTTCTTCAGTCGGATCTCATCTCGCCACCGGGTCAGAAACACAAGCATATACACGTGGATGCGCATAGCGACGGGTTTCCACCCTGTGGAACTTGGGAGTTCACAGTGAGTGCTCTGCGGTCTGAGAAAAGCAGCCTCGTTAGTTGCAGTCACTGAACGCTAGGTGGCGCAAAGCTACCGTCATTTTGGAAGGCCTGCCTGAGTTCCATTTCCAGTTTAGATATAATCTATCTACATGTATAGACATAGATACATAGATAGATAGATAGATAGACAGACAGACTGACAGACTTAGATATCTATATCTATATCCATATACAGATCACTACGCTGCAAGCCGCTGCGTCATATCTTCCTCTCTTCCCTCAGCCTACTGAGTCCCTGGAAAGACAGATGGGCACGGGCCTCAGTGCAGTTGTACTCCCGCTTTCCCCCCCCCCCCCCCTACAGTAAAGTCCTGGAAGCACTGGGGGGTGGGGAGGACATACCGCTTTCACCCCTGGTATCTGATCACGTTCCTTAGCCTTTAACATGCCCCACCTAGGAGATAGCTTCTGTGCCTCTGCCCGACCCTTGGAATTTCAACTATAATCCCCACTTCCCCCATCCCACTCACTCCAATTCCCCAGTAGTAGTCCCTCCCAAGGCTGTCACCACCAGAGGTCCATAGTAAACACCTCCCCCCCCCCCCCCGCCCCTGAGAGTTATGAGGGAGGGCCTGGATGAGGTTAAGAGAGAAACGAACAAAAATAAAACAGTGATGTTTCCCGTGTGTGTGTGTGTGTGTGTGTGTGTGTGTGTGTGTGTGTGTCTGTCTGTCTGTCTGTCCGTCCGTCTGTCTAGTGTGTACCTGTCTGAGCCCAAAACCCAAACAGGATGGATTTGGGCCTGGGGGAAGGAGAGGGAGGCCCTTCCTGGGTTTACTTTCTGGGGAAGGGAAGAGACAAAGGAAAAAAAGGTGAGGGTGTTGCCCAGCAATCAAGACCCTTTGTGGACCAATGCCCAAGGCCCTGGGTTTCTTCCCCAGCCTAGCATCACAAAAGAAACAAAAGTAGTGAACAAAGACAGACTCAAACAACCAAAACAGGCAATAAAATCTCATCTCAAAGACTCTGTGCTGGGCTGGGATGGGCTGGGATGCGCTGGGGTCCTTTATATCTCAGCGTTAGAGTGGTCGCCTAGCATATTCGAGGCCCTGGGTTAGATCCTCAGCTCCAGATAAAAAGAAATTAATAACATAAAGGCATTGTTTAAATACATACATACATACATACATACATACATACATACATACATAAATAGGTAGATAAATAAAATCCAGACACTAGAAGAGACCTTGCTCACACAGACAGAGGTGGTGGTGGTGGTGGGGGGAAGATCAAGATGGAAATCACTCTACCCTTGGCATCCAATAGACAAATATGGCTCCCCATACTCATGTCAGGGTTTCCTTGGTGGGGATGGAACCAGAAACCAGCCCCTCACACAGGGGCTGGTTTCTGCCTGGAGCCTGGAACTGGGGACTGAACACAGACACAGTTTACCACTGAGCTAAACCAACATCCCCTTTTTATACAGATATTTTTATATATTTTTGGTAAATCCATTGATTTATGAGTTGAACCCAGAAGCACTCACTTGACCACTGACTGAGCCACATCCCCATATTCAATTTATCTATCTATCTATCTATCTATCTATCTATCTATCTATCATCTATCTATTCATTTGTTTTCTGGCTTGCTTGCTTGTTCTAGTTAAAGCTTGGTCCCGGGGTTTCAAAAACTGACTTCCAGACCACTCACGTTATAAAGGAATCAAGCCTTTATTAAAGCACAACTAGTGGCGACTGAGCAGAAGAACATAAAGCTGTTCCCCTGGCCAGCCCCAAACAATTGCAAGGGTGCCCCTTATAAGCCTCAAACCTGCAAAAGGGACGTTTTGGGGGGAGGGGGCGTCTAGCTAATGCAAGCAAGCCATGTTACAGAAGCGGGAGAGTGAAGTCAGGCGGAGGGACGCTCAGCCAATCACAATCAGCCTAGCCACTCCAGTGACAGAAGCTTAGCCCCCCCCCCCCCCCGCTCCCCCTTTTATGGGCTAGTTACAGAAACAATGTCCCATTAGGTAGTTCCTTACTCTTAAAGGTTTCTATAGCACAAGGAAAAGAACATCTTGCGTCAGTCATGACCCTTCTACTTGGCCTGGTTGTTTTACAGAATGGGGACATAAAACAAAACGGAGTCCCATTTGCTTTTACTATCACAACTTTTCTTTGGGAGACAGGGGTCTCCTCGCGAGGTTACTTTCGCTATGAGTTTACGATCCTTCTCTCAACCTCCTCCTGATCCTCTTGGGGGTGGGCGGGGGAGGATCGACATGAACCCCCAACCCATACCTTTAATTTTTTGAGCTGTAGATGGATGGACACACTATCTTTACCTTATTTACTTGTTTGTCCCTTTGTTTTGGGTTCTGTGGTGCTCAGGATGGAATCCAGCGCCCCACACGTCCCAGGCAAGTGCTCTACTACCGAGCTAAAACCCTAGCCCAAGCTTTGCATTCTAGAATGAATACATTTCCTTCTATGCTGAAGGAACACAGACACATTTATTGCACAACAAGCCCAGAGATCTTCACATCACACTTGCCTAGAAGTCCTACATACATTCATTGACCTTTGACTTTGGAAGCCAAGTTCAGAATCTACCAGCTCTGGCCAGACTCTGGCCAGATAACTGCCACGATGTGGTGTTTTGCTCACCAACAGTTGGACCTAGGAGAACAGCTTGGACTCAAGTGGACAAATACTCTTATGCATTCAGGAAACAGTGCCACTCACCTGGTACAGGAGTGTTCTTTCAACAAATGATCCCCAAACCCTTACTTTTTCGATTAAAACTAACAGATGTGAAAACTGGTCATTAATGGCACAGATCTTTTTATTTATTTATTTATTTATTATTTTTTAGAGAGAGTGTGAGAGTGAGAGACAGGGAGAGAGAATTTTTTTAATATTTATTTATTTATTTAGTTAGTTAGTTAGTTAGTTAGTTTTCCGCGGATATAACATCTTGATTTGTTTGCGGTGCTGAGGATCGAACCCTGGCCGCACGCATGCCAGGCGAGCATGCTACCACTTGAGCCACATCCCCAGCCCCAAGCACAGATCTTTCTCTTTTCGTTTTCTTTTCTTTCTTTCTTTCTTTCTTTCTTTCTTTCTTTTTTTTTTTTTTTTTTTTTTTTTTTTTTTCTAAATCTGAATGTTACACCGAATGCATGTGTTAGAACTTCCACATGTGTCACTGACTATGGGATAAGTTTAGAGCTTCGATAAAATACACGTTCTAATAAAAAGGGTGACCTCTCATGTAGGAAACCTATATGTCTTTAAGTGTACCGACTTTTTAATAATAAAAAAATCTCTCAGACACAGCACAGCATAGTACTCTAGTCCCCAGATGTGCACACATCTCCAGTGACAGAGATGTGGGGTGATTCAGGAGAATCACAAGACTAAGCCCAGCCTCAGCAACTTATGGAGCCCTGGGGTAACTCGACAGAGAGAGAGGGGGGGGGGGAGAGACAGAGAGAGAGAGAGAGAGAGAGAGAGAGAGACAGAGAGAGACAGAGAAGGGGGGATAGGTGTTGGGGGGGGTGTTGCTCAGAGGCAAAGCATCTCAGAAGGAAGAGGGGGAATTTATTATAATAAGAAAACATAAGAACTGAACCTTTACAGCAACAAAACTCTGATGACTCTGCTGACACTCTGTTGTTCTAACCCATCGGAGGCCTAGCAAGGTTATCAAACAGAAAAGTGATTTTCTGGATGAAAATTCTAAATATTTGTTAGCCAATGGGCAGATAACCCACCCTGAAAGTCAATATGGCTTCACCTATGATTAGGGAGGGGGAGGGTAGGGAAAAGAGAAAGGAAAAAGGATATGGGTTTTAACATGAGCCTCAGTGGCTGAGCAGTGAGACTTATACTCAAAGCCTATAAAGTGGACCCCTGTTACATTTTCTGACACCCACCACCACCTCACCCCCCCCACCCCCCCACCCCGCTTTAATTGATTTGACAGTTGGGAGAAAAATTAAAAAAAAAAAAAAAAAAAAAAAAAGACAAAAAAGGACAACAACAGCAACAGACAGAAACAACAACCACCCTTACCGAATTTCTGAATTTACATGAGTGAATGACTCTTCTTGATTCTCAGTAACATAGTTTATACTTTTCATGGTTTTTGATTTGTTTGTATGTAATTAAAAAAAAAAAAATCAGAAGAAATTATTGGTATGCATGGTGGTGGTGGTGGCGGTGGTGGCAAAAAGTAACCTGGAACCTGCTTTACTTAGGCTACTGGTTTGATAAAGTCTTCCTTGCATGGATGTGTTGTTGTAGGGACAAATGAGGCAAGGCACCGACCGAACAGAGCAGGAAAACGGTTTTATTTGGCTGCAGCCAGGTTCAGAGAAGATGGCTTTTGCTGTAAGGAATTAATCCCCTGAACCCAAAGTTCAGGTAGTTTCAGAGTTTTATACCCAGCATGTAAGGGGAGGGGCTCAGAAATTCATGGTCTGCAGAAGTTCACATAAAAGCAGCTTTTTCTCTCACTGTTCTGGGCATGTTAACCCTTGGAGGACAACACCTGAGAAGGGGAGAGCTTCTTCTCCCCTGTCTACTCTCCCCCTGCCAGCTGTTACCATGGAGTCCAGTTGGTACCCTCTCGTATCTTAAACATGTAGACATCTCTGTGAAGCCCAGCTCAAGGCCAGAGGCCTTGTTTGCACATTTCTTCAAAGTACTGTTCTGGACATGTTTGTGAAAGACTAGTAACGGGGTGTCCAGCACCTGGAGTGCTGGTATCTTCTCGGCCAGTGGCCAAGTAAACAGGGCGACACGAAAATAGGAAGTTTATCCACCTTGAATTCTTTTGCACAGAGAGACTCTTTTGCTGACAGACCTAAAACCAGTCTGGGTGAAGATTTCAGAAGAGGCCCAGTTAAGACTTTTCAGTGGAGAAAGGGGGTGCCACTTCAGATGATGAAGTTTTACCTAACAGTAGTTTGGTTTCCAAAGGCTTTTTTTTTTTTTTTTTTTTTTTTTTTTGGTAATCCAATCCCCTGCTTTTCCCTTAGAGCTCTTCTCTTTTCTCTTAGAAAACTCTACTCTTACTCAGAGGTCCAAATCTCCATTCCAATGACACAGGGGGAAAAAAAAAAAAAAAAAATTCTCTCAAGCACCTGGACCCCTCCTGCCCCAAACACAGGAGTTCTGGGTGATCAATGAATTTAAAAGGCAGGAAGAATGGATCATTAACAGAAATGAACATAACCACAGTTACTACTTTCTAAGAGCTGGAAAGAATTACCCAGGGCAGAGCTTCCAACTGAAACACTGTAATTATTAGACAACAAACAGACAGACAGACAGACAGACAGACAGACAGTCAGACAGACAAAAACCCTGAAGTACAAGAGACTCTCCCCTTCTCTCTCTATAACACACACACACACACACACACAGACAGACAGACAGACAGACAGTCAGACAGACAAAAACCCTGAAGTACAAGAGACTCTCCCCTTCTCTCTCTATAACACACACACACACACACACACACACACACACACACACACACACACACCCCTCTCTTTCTCTACACCAAACTCTTTTTAATCGCTTGATTTTCAGTTTCTCACTTAGTGGAGCACCCCTTTTCTTTAGGATCAATCTCCTCCTGGGTTTCTTTTTATACCAAAGGGGGGCAAGTTACACATAATCCAGGAGAAGGAGGCCAAAGCAATCAGGTTATTAAGGAACATCAGGAGAGAGAAATTAAATGCTGGCAGACACATTGAACAAGTGCTCTGAAACAAATGATATTCAAATTAACCTCTTAGTGTAGTTTTAAACCAATCGGTCAGCATAAATGCAGAGTTAGAGAGACAAACTGACCCTTAAAACAGGTTGGGAATTGTGAACAGCCTGGAGAGGCCACATTTTTCTTCCTTCAGGGGCAGTGGGAGAGACTTTGCCCTGCCTGTTGTTATGTAAATCAGAACTGAGACCTGCCCCAAGCAAGCCCGGTTTAGTGTAAGAATCTTACTTCCCCGCCCTGATAACTGGCACCCCAGCCTGGCAGGAAACAAATTTTCCCTTGCAGACAAAGCGGTAGGAACCCAAAGTGGCGGGAACCACCCTTCCCCGCACCCCTCCCCCCTCCCCCTCCCCCCCCCCCAAAAAACCCAAAAAAACCCCACAATGTCACCGAGAAGGCGTAGTACAAGTACCTGCTTTATCTAGGCTACTGGTTTGATAAAGTTGGCACTTTGTTGGGGGTATTTGGGTATTTCAATCTCACCTTGACCCCTGACCCGCCCCTCTCAAGAGTTTGTGACAGATGGATGCGGCTATTTCTCCCTGAGATTTGTGAATGTACAGGTTTATACTTTCTTTGGGTTTCATCCCGTTCTTGAAATGAATCCTGGCAGTGGCCGACATGCTACGACCTCCAGCTTACTTTTGTGTTGTTCAGAGAAGAGTTGTGGTGTGATTTCATCTTTTAGACTTTGTCGAGATTTGGTTTATGTTCCATTCTATGGTCAACTTTGGTAAACATTCCGTATTCACTTGAAAAGAATGTCTGCTGTGCAGTGGTGGCCTTGCAGTGTTCTGAACGTGCCCATTAGGTGTGGGTTGTTCGTGATGTAGTTCTGCTGTCCTTTGTTCCTGATTATTTATTTATGGCCTAAGTCGTCCTCAGCTGCTAAGGGACGAGTGTTCTCATCTCCTTGCCATAATAGATTTATCCATCTTTTCCTTTAATTCTCTGTGGTTTTCATGCAGGTATTTATTTATTTATTTATTTATTTAGTTAGTTAGTTAGTTAGTTAGTTAGTTAGTTATAGCTGTTGATGGACACAATGTCTTTATTTTTGTTTATTTATTTTTATGTGGTGCTGAGGATTGAACCCAGGGCCTCACGAATGCAAGGCAAGCACTCTACCACTGAGCTACAATTCCAACCCTCATGTAGGTATTTTGAGGTTATTGAATGACTTGCACACTACCTTAAGATTGTTTAATGCTTCCTCAAAGATCTGACTGTTTATCAATGTGCTATGTTCCTCCTACGCCTGGCAGTGATTGTCTTGTGTGTACCTTGAAGTCATACTAAAAATAAAATAAATAAGTGACTGGGTACAGTGGCCTATGCCTGTCATCCCAGACAGGCTTCTCTCTCTCTCTCTCTCTCTCTCTCTCTCACACACACACACACACACACACACACACACACAGCTGAGGCAGGAGGATCCAGAGTTTAAAGCCACCCTCAGCAAAAGTGAGACACTAAGCAACTCAGTGAGACCCTGTCTCTAAGTAATATACTAGATAGGTAGGGCTAGGGGATGTGGCTCAGTAGTCAGTGAGTGCCCCTGAGTTCAATCCCTCCTTACAGGCCTCCTCCAATAAATAAACAAACAGATAAAAAAATACATATGTTTATCTTGTTTATTTAGGTGATGATGATGATGATGATGATTTCAATGTGGTGCCCGGGATTGAACCCTGTGCCTCATGCGTACTTGGTAAGTACTGTACCACTGAGCCACAACACCAGACTGACAACACCATGAAGTGCTCTTGCAACCTTTCTCCAGCTTTATTTATCCCAGAGCATGTGGTGTTTCAGTCTAGGGCAACAGACCATGCTTTTTAGCCAAGGCAGCCTCTCTTAGAGCCCTGTTACAGCTTCTTATTACCAAGTGTCTAAATGTAAAATTTGGCTCTGTGATATTGATAGATCAATAAAAATAAAGATACAAAAAAAAAAAAAAAAAAGATAAAACGGTCAAACAGACAAAATACAACTTCACAAGGAAGAATCCTTGTGATGATTTGTTCGATGATTTGTTCCTTTTTGTATGGCGTGCTAAGGCTCAAACTCTGTGCCAGGCCGGCCCTCTGCTACTGACCCAAAGACACAGACAGACCCTAGACAAGAAAGGATTCTCAGAGGCTGGTCATCTTCCAATTTTTTTTTTTTTTGTACAGAAAAAGGAGGAAACACAAAGCCCAAAGACAAGCAGATCAAATTCCCAAGCAACCGATTTCAAACTGATTTTGACATGTTTCTGTCAATTCCTACATTGTCTGGATGGATGAACCGTGGCCTAGCAGCTAGTCTGCCTGTCTAATTGTGGCTTCACCGTGGTGGTTTCGGTTTTGAAGTCCCACACCGCCCGTGTCCCCCGCCGGATTCTCTGGGGGTGCTGGGCAGACTGCCGGCGCCTCCCGCTGCTGCGGGGCACCCTGGCGGGGTGGGGGTGGGGCGGCTGGTGGGACGTGTCCAGGTGACTTTCTACGACCCCTGCGAAGGGGATCCCGCTGACACCGACCCTTCCGCCTGATTTTGTTGACGGTTTTCGAGCTCCCCCTGGTGGCCGCTTTTATAGGAGTGTCTTAATCCACTTCTGAGAAGTATCTGTTCAGGTCCTTGGCCCATGGATTGATTGCATTATTTGTTTGATTCTTCCCCGCCCCCCCCCGCCCCCCCCCCCCCCCCCCGTTGTCGTTGTTGTTTCGCTCTGGGGCAAGGGCCCACGCTTTTTAGCCAAGGCAGCCGCTCTTAGCGCCCTGTTACAGCTTCTTATTACCATGTGCCTAAACGTAAAATTTGGCTCTGTGACCCGGTGGAAAATGACTTTCGGTTCAAGAAAATGCTCATTTCTTACTCAGGTAAATAAATAGGTAAATAAAAACACAAATTCAAATAAGAATTAATGGGCTGGAGATGTGCCTCAAGTGGTAATGCGCTCCCGCGGCATGCGCGGGGCGCTGGGTTCGATCCTCAGCACCACGTAAAATAAAATAAAGATGTTGTGCCCACCGCATACTGAAAAATAAACATTAAAAAAAAATATTCTCTCTCTCTCTCTCTCTCTCTCTCTCTCTCTCTCTCTCTCCTCTCTCTCCACCCCCCTCTTCCCTCTCTCTCTCTCCCCCCTCCTCCTCCTCCTCTCTGTCTTTACAAAAGAAAAATAAGTAAAAGTTAAAAAGGGGGCTGGGGATGTGGCTCAAGCGGTAGCGCAGTTGCAGTTGCAGTTGCCCGGGTTCGGTCCTCAGCACACAAACAAAGATGTTGTTAAAAAAAAAAAAAAAAAAAAGTAAATATTGAAATTCTCTCTCACTCTCTCTTAAAAAAAAAAAAAAAAAAAAAAAAAAAAAAAAAAAAAAAGATAACGTGGCCAGGCAGAGAAAATAGAACTCCCCAAGGAAGAATCCTTATTCCTATTATGATCAGTATTCTTTTTTTTTTTTTTTCTTTTTTAGAGTAGTTGTAGGTGGACAGCACGCCTTCTTTCGACTTTGTTCCTTTTTGTATGCCGCGCTAAGGCTCAAACCCAGTGCCTCCTATGTGCTAGGCCGGCCCTCTGGCACTGAACCACAGACACAGAGGAGGAAGGTTTCTCAGAGGCTGTTCATCTTCCCATTTTTTTTTTTTTTTTTTTTTTTTTTGGTACAGAGACAGGCGGAAACACCGAGCCCAAAGACCAGCAGATCAAATTCCCCAGCCACCGATTTCGACGGGTTTTTACATGTTTCTGTCAATTCCTCCATTCTCTGGATGGATCGGACCGTGGCCTAGCAGCTAGTCTGCCTGTCTAATAGTGGCTTCACCGTGGTGGTTTCGGTTTTGAAGTCCCACACCGCCCGTGTCCCCCGCCGGATTCTCTAGGGGTGCTGGGCCGATCTGCCTGCGTCTCGTGCCCGCCGCTGTGGGGGGGGGGGCCCTGGCGGGGCGACCCGGCTGGTGGGACGTGTCCGGGTGACTTTCTACGACCCCTGCGGGGCGGATCCCGCTGACGCCGACCGAGGTTCCGCGTCCCTTCCTCCTGATTTGGTTGACGGTTGTCGAGCTCCCCCTGGTGGCCGCTTTTATAGGAGCGTCGGATCATCGGAAGTCTCCAAGGCGTGATATTCGGCGGCGGTGGCCGAGACAGAGTTCCAGGAGCTGGGCGGCGCCAGCGGAACTGTCTCGGTCACGCTGGGCTGGGCCGTTGTGGCCCGTTGGCGGGATATTGGACCTGCAGGCTTACTGTGTGTGTGTCGGTTGTCTTCTCTCCCTGCACGGTCCGGGCCGCGGGCGCCTCGGGTGGCAGTCTGAGCGGTTCCTTCGCCGCCACGGGCTTCGCTTTGCCCGGTCTGGGTCGGTCGCCGGGACTTCTGTCATATTTTTCTCCCGCTTCCTCTCCCTCTCTCTCGCGGGTTTTGGCCGCGGGGCTGCGGGGCTTCACCGGGCGGGCCAGGCGGGTGTGCTCGCCCGGCCTTGCCGCATTGCCTCTTCGGGGGCCCGCTGCCCGGGGCTTGTCCTGTTGGCTACGCCCGGCGTCCTTCGGACGTGTTCCCCGTCCGCCCTTCCCCACCCCCCTCCCCGGTCCTGCTCGCTGGGGATGGCGGTCCCCGTCTCTTGTCTTTGCCTTCGTCAACGAGGGTCGACCAGTTGTCCCTAGGGGCTCTGGATCTCGGTGATGGGCTCGATTTCGCGGTCCGCTGACCGTGACTGTGTTCAGGGAAGGCGGCAGTGGTGAGTGAACTGTTCCCCGTTGCCCCGGTCGCGATTGTTTTGGCCCGAGTTGGCCGTTTTCTGCCATCGGGTAGGTGCTGACACGTTGTCCTCTGGCGGCACACGCCAGAGCGAGGGAGCTTGGGCCTCCGGGTGCGTGCGGGGCTCTGGGCTGATGGGGTGGCCCGGACCCGTTCCCTCTTGAGCTGCTTGCCTGGGCCTGCGTGCGACGGCTCTTTGGCGCACCTGGAGCGCCCTCGCGGTGGTGCCGCCTCTGGCCGGCCGGCCTTCTGGCGCCGGAGGGCGGCGGGGGTAGGTGGCGGGTGGTCCTTTACCGCCCGTGCGCTCCTCGCTGCGGGCACCGAGGGTGGCGTGACGACGCTTGCTTCCATGGCTCCGAGCCGCGTGTCAGGCGTTCCCCGTTCCGTGTCGTCGGCCGCTCTCCCTGGGGTGTGGGGCCGGCGAGGCCGTAGCAGGCTCCTCTTAGAAGCGGTCCTCGCCGGGTCTCCCCCTGCTCCCTGGGCCTCTCCCGCCCACTCTGCTGATCGATGTGGTGACTTTGCGCTCTCCTGGGCCGGACCAAAGCCGCGCCAGGCGAGGGACGGACATTCATGGCGAATGGGCCGACTCTTCTCGTCCTGCCCGCGGGCCCCTCGCCTTGCCTCCCCGCCCGTTCGCGGTGCGGGGAAGGGCGGGGGTGCGGAATCCGGCCTCGACCTCGCTCCTGGGGTCCTCTGACGTAGCGGGTGCTTCTCGCTCGCCGCCCCCCCTGGGCGGCCAAGGGCCGTGTGTGTGGCCCTCCCCGGCGCGGGGGAGGGCTGCCACCGTGCTGCCTCGGCGCGACGGTGCGCCTCTGCTTCGGTGCTCCAGGGGCGCTCCGGGTTGTTTCCTGAGGTGCCTGAGGCTGAGCCGGTGTGTGCTGCTCCCGATCCCAGTGCCGCTGCCGCGGCCGGCCGCCGCCTCGCTGTCGGTCTCGCCCCGTCTGTGGGGGTTTCCGAGGCGAGTGCCTGAAGGGAAGAGCGGTGTCGCTTCTTTCGGGGGATCGAGGCGGTAAGCTCGGCAGCGTTGCCCGTTCCCTCTCCGTGGGGGAGGGTGTCGCGTTGTCGTCCCCAGCGCCGAGTGGTGTGGGGAGTGTTAGGCGAGCGGGCGCCCGGGCGCTCTTCCCTCTCTCCGGTGGGGGAAGGAGACGTTGCCCGGGCGTGTGAGCGATGGTGGCGGGACGCCGAGCTGGGGCCGGTCGGGCCCCCGAG
>NW_027516779.1:25000-40000 GCF_048772815.1 Callospermophilus lateralis
TTTTAAATATTTAGTGTTTAGTTTTCGGGGGACCCAACATCTTTCTTATTCATTTATTCATTTATTCATTCATTCATTTATTCATTCATTCATTCATTCATCCATTCATCCATTTCTTTATTTATTTATATATCTATCCCTCTCTCCTCTCTCCTCTCAGCTCTCTCTTCCTCTTTTCCCTGGCCCCCTCATCCTATCACTCCTTTCTTCCTCCCTCCCGCTCCACCCCGCCAGGTCGACCAGTTGTCCATTCGAGGACTTTGCTTTCTTTTTTTTTTTTCTTTTAATGCCGTATGTACGGAGGTCGACCAGTTGTCCTGACATAGGTGGGCGGGGACGGGGTGGGGGCGGGGATGGGGGTTGGGGCCGAAGTCGAAATGACTATGCCTTTATACACACCCTTTTTTTTCCCTTCCTTCTTTCTTTCCTCCTCCTCCTCCTCCTCCTCCTCCCCCCCCACCCTAACCTCCCCTCCCCCTCCCCCTCCCCCTCCCCCTCCCCCTCCTCCTCCCCGTCCTCCTCCTCTTCCTCCCCGTCCAAGTTAATTTGTCCTTGGATTCTTTTTATTTTTTAATTTTTTTTTTAATGTTTATTTTTTAGTTATCGGCGGACACAACATCTTTGTTTGTATGCGGGCCACACGCATGCCAGGCGAGCGCGCTAGCTACCGCTTGAGCCACATCCCCAGCCCCTGGATTCTTTTCAGCTATAAGTGTCGGTAGGATGACTCCACAAATACTCCTTATTTCACGTGGGGACATTCTTTCCTAATCGGTAGTTCAGTTTTAATTGCATGCATCAAATCATTCCTTGTGTGGGTCTGGGCTTTTTCTTCTCTTGGTGCTCAGTACCTGGAGAGGAATGTCAAAGCCCGGGGGTGGGGGGTGGGGGGTGTGCTCTTTGGTGTTTGTGCATTTCTCTCCTTCCTTGCTTGCACACCAACTCAACTCTCGCTCGCTCCCTCTCTCCTTCCCTCCTTCCTTTCTTTCACTTTTGCTTCACTGTTTCTTTCCTGGTGGTGCTGGTGCTGGTGGTGCTTCCTTTCGATTACTTTTCTTTATTTTTTTCTTGATTTTTTTTTTTTTTTTAACATTTCCTGCCCCTCCCCCGGTATGTGTCTCTCTCTCTCTCTCTCTCTCTCTCTCTCTCTCTCTCTCTCTCTCTCTCTGAGATTCAGAGGCCACCTTGCACTTCTTCCTGGCCGCAGTTGTAATTCGGCTTTTTACTTTTGATAAGAGTCACTTCTGACATCCTCTGCTCTCCAAAGTCTACGTGACTTCATGACTATGCTGGGCGTGGACTCCAGGACAGATAAGTCTGCCTAAAACAGGGAAGAAAGGTGATATGATTTCCCCTGGATTGAATCCAGAAGTGCCTAACTACCACCACGGAGTTTTTGTGTGTTTTTTTTTTTTTTTTTTTTTTGTTTGTTTTTTTTTTTTGAGATGGAGTGTCCCTGGATTGCTCATGTTGGCTAACATCAAAGGAGACAACATCCTATCTCAGTCTGTGATAACACCTGCGGTGGTGTTATCACATGGGGTGTGTGTGGGGGGGTGTCCTTCCCCTTCCCCTTCCCCTTCCCTCTCTCCTTTCTCTATTTGCTGGTTAAAGCTCGAGGTCTCTGGAGGTTGCCTGATTACTCCCAGGACCTCACCTTCTCTTGTGAGTAGCTGAGGTGGTGGTTGCTGAACACTGTCCCACCATTCTGATCTTTCACTACTCTTACTGTTCTCTTCCAGGACTTTTGCATCGAGTTCCTTCTTCCAAGGATGGTGGAATGATGACAAAGATGATGGTATTGGAGATTTGGAACACTTTTTTTTTTTTTTTTTTTTTTTGGTGGTTGTTTTTCCTCCCGGATGGCTGTCAAACCTGCAGCAGCACACACATCGGTCCATCTCGAAGTGGAGAATCTCTAAAGGATCTTCAAGGAAAGCGTGGACAAGGAGGATTCAGTCCCCGGGAGACTCTTGACACGAGATGGGAAATCCCCCCCCCCCCCCATTTCTTCTGGAAAATACCTAATACCAATAAAGACAGGACAAAATGCAGCACAGGCTGGCTGGCTGGCTGGCTGGCTGGCTGGCTGGCTGGCTGGCTGAGGTTTATGTAGCGCCGAGTAGGTCTACAGGTAAAATTGGATCCCAGAGCAACTGTGCAGTTACTCAGGGTCCTTGCCTTCCCCAACTGTCCCCTATCGGACCGAAGCTGCTCCCTCCCCTAAGGCCTTTCTCAGTCGGCTAATCCACCACACTTAGGAGTGGTGAAGGTGGGACACACGTTTTAGGTTTGCTTGGCTTCTTCAGTCGGATCTCATCTCGCCACCGGGTCAGAAACACAAGCATATACACGTGGATGCGCATAGCGACGGGTTTCCACCCTGTGGAACTTGGGAGTTCACAGTGAGTGCTCTGCGGTCTGAGAAAAGCAGCCTCGTTAGTTGCAGTCACTGAACGCTAGGTGGCGCAAAGCTACCGTCATTTTGGAAGGCCTGCCTGAGTTCCATTTCCAGTTTAGATATAATCTATCTACATGTATAGACATAGATACATAGATAGATAGATAGATAGACAGACAGACTGACAGACTTAGATATCTATATCTATATCCATATACAGATCACTACGCTGCAAGCCGCTGCGTCATATCTTCCTCTCTTCCCTCAGCCTACTGAGTCCCTGGAAAGACAGATGGGCACGGGCCTCAGTGCAGTTGTACTCCCGCTTTCCCCCCCCCCCCCCTACAGTAAAGTCCTGGAAGCACTGGGGGGTGGGGAGGACATACCGCTTTCACCCCTGGTATCTGATCACATTCCTTAGCCTTTAACATGCCCCACCTAGGAGATAGCTTCTGTGCCTCTGCCCGACCCTTGGAATTTCAACTATAATCCCCACTTCCCCCATCCCACTCACTCCAATTCCCCAGTAGTAGTCCCTCCCAAGGCTGTCACCACCAGAGGTCCATAGTAAACACCTCCCCCCCCCCCCCCCCCCGCCCCTGAGAGTTATGAGGGAGGGCCTGGATGAGGTTAAGAGAGAAACGAACAAAAATAAAACAGTGATGTTTCCCGTGTGTGTGTGTGTGTGTGTGTGTGTGTGTGTGTGTGTCTGTCTGTCTGTCTGTCTGTCCGTCCGTCTGTCTAGTGTGTACCTGTCTGAGCCCAAAACCCAAACAGGATGGATTTGGGCCTGGGGGAAGGAGAGGGAGGCCCTTCCTGGGTTTACTTTCTGGGGAAGGGAAGAGACAAAGGAAAAAAAGGTGAGGGTGTTGCCCAGCAATCAAGACCCTTTGTGGACCAATGCCCAAGGCCCTGGGTTTCTTCCCCAGCCTAGCATCACAAAAGAAACAAAAGTAGTGAACAAAGACAGACTCAAACAACCAAAACAGGCAATAAAATCTCATCTCAAAGACTCTGTGCTGGGCTGGGATGGGCTGGGATGCGCTGGGGTCCTTTATATCTCAGCGTTAGAGTGGTCGCCTAGCATATTCGAGGCCCTGGGTTAGATCCTCAGCTCCAGATAAAAAGAAATTAATAACATAAAGGCATTGTTTAAATACATACATACATACATACATACATACATACATACATACATACATAAATAGGTAGATAAATAAAATCCAGACACTAGAAGAGACCTTGCTCACACAGACAGAGGTGGTGGTGGTGGTGGGGGGAAGATCAAGATGGAAATCACTCTACCCTTGGCATCCAATAGACAAATATGGCTCCCCATACTCATGTCAGGGTTTCCTTGGTGGGGATGGAACCAGAAACCAGCCCCTCACACAGGGGCTGGTTTCTGCCTGGAGCCTGGAACTGGGGACTGAACACAGACACAGTTTACCACTGAGCTAAACCAACATCCCCTTTTTATACAGATATTTTTATATATTTTTGGTAAATCCATTGATTTATGAGTTGAACCCAGAAGCACTCACTTGACCACTGACTGAGCCACATCCCCATATTCAATTTATCTATCTATCTATCTATCTATCTATCTATCTATCTATCTATCATCTATCTATTCATTTGTTTTCTGGCTTGCTTGCTTGTTCTAGTTAAAGCTTGGTCCCGGGGTTTCAAAAACTGACTTCCAGACCACTCACGTTATAAAGGAATCAAGCCTTTATTAAAGCACAACTAGTGGCGACTGAGCAGAAGAACATAAAGCTGTTCCCCTGGCCAGCCCCAAACAATTGCAAGGGTGCCCCTTATAAGCCTCAAACCTGCAAAAGGGACGTTTTGGGGGGAGGGGGCGTCTAGCTAATGCAAGCAAGCCATGTTACAGAAGCGGGAGAGTGAAGTCAGGCGGAGGGACGCTCAGCCAATCACAATCAGCCTAGCCACTCCAGTGACAGAAGCTTAGCCCCCCCCCCCCCGCTCCCCCTTTTATGGGCTAGTTACAGAAACAATGTCCCATTAGGTAGTTCCTTACTCTTAAAGGTTTCTATAGCACAAGGAAAAGAACATCTTGCGTCAGTCATGACCCTTCTACTTGGCCTGGTTGTTTTACAGAATGGGGACATAAAACAAAACGGAGTCCCATTTGCTTTTACTATCACAACTTTTCTTTGGGAGACAGGGGTCTCCTCGCGAGGTTACTTTCGCTATGAGTTTACGATCCTTCTCTCAACCTCCTCCTGATCCTCTTGGGGGTGGGCGGGGGAGGATCGACATGAACCCCCAACCCATACCTTTAATTTTTTGAGCTGTAGATGGATGGACACACTATCTTTACCTTATTTACTTGTTTGTCCCTTTGTTTTGGGTTCTGTGGTGCTCAGGATGGAATCCAGCGCCCCACACGTCCCAGGCAAGTGCTCTACTACCGAGCTAAAACCCTAGCCCAAGCTTTGCATTCTAGAATGAATACATTTCCTTCTATGCTGAAGGAACACAGACACATTTATTGCACAACAAGCCCAGAGATCTTCACATCACACTTGCCTAGAAGTCCTACATACATTCATTGACCTTTGACTTTGGAAGCCAAGTTCAGAATCTACCAGCTCTGGCCAGACTCTGGCCAGATAACTGCCACGATGTGGTGTTTTGCTCACCAACAGTTGGACCTAGGAGAACAGCTTGGACTCAAGTGGACAAATACTCTTATGCATTCAGGAAACAGTGCCACTCACCTGGTACAGGAGTGTTCTTTCAACAAATGATCCCCAAACCCTTACTTTTTCGATTAAAACTAACAGATGTGAAAACTGGTCATTAATGGCACAGATCTTTTTATTTATTTATTTATTTATTATTTTTTAGAGAGAGTGTGAGAGTGAGAGACAGGGAGAGAGAATTTTTTTAATATTTATTTATTTAGTTAGTTAGTTAGTTAGTTAGTTAGTTTTCCGCGGATATAACATCTTGATTTGTTTGCGGTGCTGAGGATCGAACCCTGGCCGCACGCATGCCAGGCGAGCATGCTACCACTTGAGCCACATCCCCAGCCCCAAGCACAGATCTTTCTCTTTTCGTTTTTTTCTTTCTTTCTTTCTTTCTTTCTTTCTTTCTTTTTTTTTTTTTTTTTTTTTTTTTTTTTCTAAATCTGAATGTTACACCGAATGCATGTGTTAGAACTTCCACATGTGTCACTGACTATGGGATAAGTTTAGAGCTTCGATAAAATACACGTTCTAATAAAAAGGGTGACCTCTCATGTAGGAAACCTATATGTCTTTAAGTGTACCGACTTTTTAATAATAAAAAAATCTCTCAGACACAGCACAGCATAGTACTCTAGTCCCCAGATGTGCACACATCTCCAGTGACAGAGATGTGGGGTGATTCAGGAGAATCACAAGACTAAGCCCAGCCTCAGCAACTTATGGAGCCCTGGGGTAACTCGACAGAGAGAGAGGGGGGGGGGGAGAGACAGAGAGAGAGAGAGAGAGAGAGAGAGAGAGACAGAGAGAGACAGAGAAGGGGGGATAGGTGTTGGGGGGGGTGTTGCTCAGAGGCAAAGCATCTCAGAAGGAAGAGGGGGAATTTATTATAATAAGAAAACATAAGAACTGAACCTTTACAGCAACAAAACTCTGATGACTCTGCTGACACTCTGTTGTTCTAACCCATCGGAGGCCTAGCAAGGTTATCAAACAGAAAAGTGATTTTCTGGATGAAAATTCTAAATATTTGTTAGCCAATGGGCAGATAACCCACCCTGAAAGTCAATATGGCTTCACCTATGATTAGGGAGGGGGAGGGTAGGGAAAAGAGAAAGGAAAAAGGATATGGGTTTTAACATGAGCCTCAGTGGCTGAGCAGTGAGACTTATACTCAAAGCCTATAAAGTGGACCCCTGTTACATTTTCTGACACCCACCACCACCTCACCCCCCCCACCCCCCCACCCCGCTTTAATTGATTTGACAGTTGGGAGAAAAATTAAAAAAAAAAAAAAAAAAAAAAAAAGACAAAAAAGGACAACAACAGCAACAGACAGAAACAACAACCACCCTTACCGAATTTCTGAATTTACATGAGTGAATGACTCTTCTTGATTCTCAGTAACATAGTTTATACTTTTCATGGTTTTTGATTTGTTTGTATGTAATTAAAAAAAAAAAAATCAGAAGAAATTATTGGTATGCATGGTGGTGGTGGTGGCGGTGGTGGCAAAAAGTAACCTGGAACCTGCTTTACTTAGGCTACTGGTTTGATAAAGTCTTCCTTGCATGGATGTGTTGTTGTAGGGACAAATGAGGCAAGGCACCGACCGAACAGAGCAGGAAAACGGTTTTATTTGGCTGCAGCCAGGTTCAGAGAAGATGGCTTTTGCTGTAAGGAATTAATCCCCTGAACCCAAAGTTCAGGTAGTTTCAGAGTTTTATACCCAGCATGTAAGGGGAGGGGCTCAGAAATTCATGGTCTGCAGAAGTTCACATAAAAGCAGCTTTTTCTCTCACTGTTCTGGGCATGTTAACCCTTGGAGGACAACACCTGAGAAGGGGAGAGCTTCTTCTCCCCTGTCTACTCTCCCCCTGCCAGCTGTTACCATGGAGTCCAGTTGGTACCCTCTCGTATCTTAAACATGTAGACATCTCTGTGAAGCCCAGCTCAAGGCCAGAGGCCTTGTTTGCACATTTCTTCAAAGTACTGTTCTGGACATGTTTGTGAAAGACTAGTAACGGGGTGTCCAGCACCTGGAGTGCTGGTATCTTCTCGGCCAGTGGCCAAGTAAACAGGGCGACACGAAAATAGGAAGTTTATCCACCTTGAATTCTTTTGCACAGAGAGACTCTTTTGCTGACAGACCTAAAACCAGTCTGGGTGAAGATTTCAGAAGAGGCCCAGTTAAGACTTTTCAGTGGAGAAAGGGGGTGCCACTTCAGATGATGAAGTTTTACCTAACAGTAGTTTGGTTTCCAAAGGCTTTTTTTTTTTTTTTTTTTTTTTTTTTTGGTAATCCAATCCCCTGCTTTTCCCTTAGAGCTCTTCTCTTTTCTCTTAGAAAACTCTACTCTTACTCAGAGGTCCAAATCTCCATTCCAATGACACAGGGGGAAAAAAAAAAAAAAAAAATTCTCTCAAGCACCTGGACCCCTCCTGCCCCAAACACAGGAGTTCTGGGTGATCAATGAATTTAAAAGGCAGGAAGAATGGATCATTAACAGAAATGAACATAACCACAGTTACTACTTTCTAAGAGCTGGAAAGAATTACCCAGGGCAGAGCTTCCAACTGAAACACTGTAATTATTAGACAACAAACAGACAGACAGACAGACAGACAGACAGACAGTCAGACAGACAAAAACCCTGAAGTACAAGAGACTCTCCCCTTCTCTCTCTATAACACACACACACACACACACACAGACAGACAGACAGACAGACAGTCAGACAGACAAAAACCCTGAAGTACAAGAGACTCTCCCCTTCTCTCTCTATAACACACACACACACACACACACACACACACACACACACACACACACACCCCTCTCTTTCTCTACACCAAACTCTTTTTAATCGCTTGATTTTCAGTTTCTCACTTAGTGGAGCACCCCTTTTCTTTAGGATCAATCTCCTCCTGGGTTTCTTTTTATACCAAAGGGGGGCAAGTTACACATAATCCAGGAGAAGGAGGCCAAAGCAATCAGGTTATTAAGGAACATCAGGAGAGAGAAATTAAATGCTGGCAGACACATTGAACAAGTGCTCTGAAACAAATGATATTCAAATTAACCTCTTAGTGTAGTTTTAAACCAATCGGTCAGCATAAATGCAGAGTTAGAGAGACAAACTGACCCTTAAAACAGGTTGGGAATTGTGAACAGCCTGGAGAGGCCACATTTTTCTTCCTTCAGGGGCAGTGGGAGAGACTTTGCCCTGCCTGTTGTTATGTAAATCAGAACTGAGACCTGCCCCAAGCAAGCCCGGTTTAGTGTAAGAATCTTACTTCCCCGCCCTGATAACTGGCACCCCAGCCTGGCAGGAAACAAATTTTCCCTTGCAGACAAAGCGGTAGGAACCCAAAGTGGCGGGAACCACCCTTCCCCGCACCCCTCCCCCCTCCCCCTCCCCCCCCCCCAAAAAACCCAAAAAAACCCCACAATGTCACCGAGAAGGCGTAGTACAAGTACCTGCTTTATCTAGGCTACTGGTTTGATAAAGTTGGCACTTTGTTGGGGGTATTTGGGTATTTCAATCTCACCTTGACCCCTGACCCGCCCCTCTCAAGAGTTTGTGACAGATGGATGCGGCTATTTCTCCCTGAGATTTGTGAATGTACAGGTTTATACTTTCTTTGGGTTTCATCCCGTTCTTGAAATGAATCCTGGCAGTGGCCGACATGCTACGACCTCCAGCTTACTTTTGTGTTGTTCAGAGAAGAGTTGTGGTGTGATTTCATCTTTTAGACTTTGTCGAGATTTGGTTTATGTTCCATTCTATGGTCAACTTTGGTAAACATTCCGTATTCACTTGAAAAGAATGTCTGCTGTGCAGTGGTGGCCTTGCAGTGTTCTGAACGTGCCCATTAGGTGTGGGTTGTTCGTGATGTAGTTCTGCTGTCCTTTGTTCCTGATTATTTATTTATGGCCTAAGTCGTCCTCAGCTGCTAAGGGACGAGTGTTCTCATCTCCTTGCCATAATAGATTTATCCATCTTTTCCTTTAATTCTCTGTGGTTTTCATGCAGGTATTTATTTATTTATTTATTTATTTAGTTAGTTAGTTAGTTAGTTAGTTAGTTAGTTATAGCTGTTGATGGACACAATGTCTTTATTTTTGTTTATTTATTTTTATGTGGTGCTGAGGATTGAACCCAGGGCCTCACGAATGCAAGGCAAGCACTCTACCACTGAGCTACAATTCCAACCCTCATGTAGGTATTTTGAGGTTATTGAATGACTTGCACACTACCTTAAGATTGTTTAATGCTTCCTCAAAGATCTGACTGTTTATCAATGTGCTATGTTCCTCCTACGCCTGGCAGTGATTGTCTTGTGTGTACCTTGAAGTCATACTAAAAATAAAATAAATAAGTGACTGGGTACAGTGGCCTATGCCTGTCATCCCAGACAGGCTTCTCTCTCTCTCTCTCTCTCTCTCTCTCTCACACACACACACACACACACACACACACACACAGCTGAGGCAGGAGGATCCAGAGTTTAAAGCCACCCTCAGCAAAAGTGAGACACTAAGCAACTCAGTGAGACCCTGTCTCTAAGTAATATACTAGATAGGTAGGGCTAGGGGATGTGGCTCAGTAGTCAGTGAGTGCCCCTGAGTTCAATCCCTCCTTACAGGCCTCCTCCAATAAATAAACAAACAGATAAAAAAATACATATGTTTATCTTGTTTATTTAGGTGATGATGATGATGATGATGATTTCAATGTGGTGCCCGGGATTGAACCCTGTGCCTCATGCGTACTTGGTAAGTACTGTACCACTGAGCCACAACACCAGACTGACAACACCATGAAGTGCTCTTGCAACCTTTCTCCAGCTTTATTTATCCCAGAGCATGTGGTGTTTCAGTCTAGGGCAACAGACCATGCTTTTTAGCCAAGGCAGCCTCTCTTAGAGCCCTGTTACAGCTTCTTATTACCAAGTGTCTAAATGTAAAATTTGGCTCTGTGATATTGATAGATCAATAAAAATAAAGATACAAAAAAAAAAAAAAAAAAGATAAAACGGTCAAACAGACAAAATACAACTTCACAAGGAAGAATCCTTGTGATGATTTGTTCGATGATTTGTTCCTTTTTGTATGGCGTGCTAAGGCTCAAACTCTGTGCCAGGCCGGCCCTCTGCTACTGACCCAAAGACACAGACAGACCCTAGACAAGAAAGGATTCTCAGAGGCTGGTCATCTTCCAATTTTTTTTTTTTTTGTACAGAAAAAGGAGGAAACACAAAGCCCAAAGACAAGCAGATCAAATTCCCAAGCAACCGATTTCAAACTGATTTTGACATGTTTCTGTCAATTCCTACATTGTCTGGATGGATGAACCGTGGCCTAGCAGCTAGTCTGCCTGTCTAATTGTGGCTTCACCGTGGTGGTTTCGGTTTTGAAGTCCCACACCGCCCGTGTCCCCCGCCGGATTCTCTGGGGGTGCTGGGCAGACTGCCGGCGCCTCCCGCTGCTGCGGGGCACCCTGGCGGGGTGGGGGTGGGGCGGCTGGTGGGACGTGTCCAGGTGACTTTCTACGACCCCTGCGAAGGGGATCCCGCTGACACCGACCCTTCCGCCTGATTTTGTTGACGGTTTTCGAGCTCCCCCTGGTGGCCGCTTTTATAGGAGTGTCTTAATCCACTTCTGAGAAGTATCTGTTCAGGTCCTTGGCCCATGGATTGATTGCATTATTTGTTTGATTCTTCCCCGCCCCCCCCCGCCCCCCCCCCCCCCCCCCGTTGTCGTTGTTGTTTCGCTCTGGGGCAAGGGCCCACGCTTTTTAGCCAAGGCAGCCGCTCTTAGCGCCCTGTTACAGCTTCTTATTACCATGTGCCTAAACGTAAAATTTGGCTCTGTGACCCGGTGGAAAATGACTTTCGGTTCAAGAAAATGCTCATTTCTTACTCAGGTAAATAAATAGGTAAATAAAAACACAAATTCAAATAAGAATTAATGGGCTGGAGATGTGCCTCAAGTGGTAATGCGCTCCCGCGG
The DNA here is from genome assembly GCF_048772815.1 of Callospermophilus lateralis. Classification (NCBI taxonomy): domain Eukaryota; kingdom Metazoa; phylum Chordata; class Mammalia; order Rodentia; family Sciuridae; genus Callospermophilus; species Callospermophilus lateralis. The sequence continues at coordinate 36,135 of NW_027516779.1, forward strand.
CATGCGCGGGGCGCTGGGTTCGATCCTCAGCACCACGTAAAATAAAATAAAGATGTTGTGCCCACCGCATACTGAAAAATAAACATTAAAAAAAAATATTCTCTCTCTCTCTCTCTCTCTCTCTCTCTCTCTCTCTCTCTCCTCTCTCTCCACCCCCCTCTTCCCTCTCTCTCTCTCCCCCCTCCTCCTCCTCCTCTCTGTCTTTACAAAAGAAAAATAAGTAAAAGTTAAAAAGGGGGCTGGGGATGTGGCTCAAGCGGTAGCGCAGTTGCAGTTGCAGTTGCCCGGGTTCGGTCCTCAGCACACAAACAAAGATGTTGTTAAAAAAAAAAAAAAAAAAAAGTAAATATTGAAATTCTCTCTCACTCTCTCTTAAAAAAAAAAAAAAAAAAAAAAAAAAAAAAAAAAAAAAGATAACGTGGCCAGGCAGAGAAAATAGAACTCCCCAAGGAAGAATCCTTATTCCTATTATGATCAGTATTCTTTTTTTTTTTTTTTCTTTTTTAGAGTAGTTGTAGGTGGACAGCACGCCTTCTTTCGACTTTGTTCCTTTTTGTATGCCGCGCTAAGGCTCAAACCCAGTGCCTCCTATGTGCTAGGCCGGCCCTCTGGCACTGAACCACAGACACAGAGGAGGAAGGTTTCTCAGAGGCTGTTCATCTTCCCATTTTTTTTTTTTTTTTTTTTTTTTTTGGTACAGAGACAGGCGGAAACACCGAGCCCAAAGACCAGCAGATCAAATTCCCCAGCCACCGATTTCGACGGGTTTTTACATGTTTCTGTCAATTCCTCCATTCTCTGGATGGATCGGACCGTGGCCTAGCAGCTAGTCTGCCTGTCTAATAGTGGCTTCACCGTGGTGGTTTCGGTTTTGAAGTCCCACACCGCCCGTGTCCCCCGCCGGATTCTCTAGGGGTGCTGGGCCGATCTGCCTGCGTCTCGTGCCCGCCGCTGTGGGGGGGGGGGCCCTGGCGGGGCGACCCGGCTGGTGGGACGTGTCCGGGTGACTTTCTACGACCCCTGCGGGGCGGATCCCGCTGACGCCGACCGAGGTTCCGCGTCCCTTCCTCCTGATTTGGTTGACGGTTGTCGAGCTCCCCCTGGTGGCCGCTTTTATAGGAGCGTCGGATCATCGGAAGTCTCCAAGGCGTGATATTCGGCGGCGGTGGCCGAGACAGAGTTCCAGGAGCTGGGCGGCGCCAGCGGAACTGTCTCGGTCACGCTGGGCTGGGCCGTTGTGGCCCGTTGGCGGGATATTGGACCTGCAGGCTTACTGTGTGTGTGTCGGTTGTCTTCTCTCCCTGCACGGTCCGGGCCGCGGGCGCCTCGGGTGGCAGTCTGAGCGGTTCCTTCGCCGCCACGGGCTTCGCTTTGCCCGGTCTGGGTCGGTCGCCGGGACTTCTGTCATATTTTTCTCCCGCTTCCTCTCCCTCTCTCTCGCGGGTTTTGGCCGCGGGGCTGCGGGGCTTCACCGGGCGGGCCAGGCGGGTGTGCTCGCCCGGCCTTGCCGCATTGCCTCTTCGGGGGCCCGCTGCCCGGGGCTTGTCCTGTTGGCTACGCCCGGCGTCCTTCGGACGTGTTCCCCGTCCGCCCTTCCCCACCCCCCTCCCCGGTCCTGCTCGCTGGGGATGGCGGTCCCCGTCTCTTGTCTTTGCCTTCGTCAACGAGGGTCGACCAGTTGTCCCTAGGGGCTCTGGATCTCGGTGATGGGCTCGATTTCGCGGTCCGCTGACCGTGACTGTGTTCAGGGAAGGCGGCAGTGGTGAGTGAACTGTTCCCCGTTGCCCCGGTCGCGATTGTTTTGGCCCGAGTTGGCCGTTTTCTGCCATCGGGTAGGTGCTGACACGTTGTCCTCTGGCGGCACACGCCAGAGCGAGGGAGCTTGGGCCTCCGGGTGCGTGCGGGGCTCTGGGCTGATGGGGTGGCCCGGACCCGTTCCCTCTTGAGCTGCTTGCCTGGGCCTGCGTGCGACGGCTCTTTGGCGCACCTGGAGCGCCCTCGCGGTGGTGCCGCCTCTGGCCGGCCGGCCTTCTGGCGCCGGAGGGCGGCGGGGGTAGGTGGCGGGTGGTCCTTTACCGCCCGTGCGCTCCTCGCTGCGGGCACCGAGGGTGGCGTGACGACGCTTGCTTCCATGGCTCCGAGCCGCGTGTCAGGCGTTCCCCGTTCCGTGTCGTCGGCCGCTCTCCCTGGGGTGTGGGGCCGGCGAGGCCGTAGCAGGCTCCTCTTAGAAGCGGTCCTCGCCGGGTCTCCCCCTGCTCCCTGGGCCTCTCCCGCCCACTCTGCTGATCGATGTGGTGACTTTGCGCTCTCCTGGGCCGGACCAAAGCCGCGCCAGGCGAGGGACGGACATTCATGGCGAATGGGCCGACTCTTCTCGTCCTGCCCGCGGGCCCCTCGCCTTGCCTCCCCGCCCGTTCGCGGTGCGGGGAAGGGCGGGGGTGCGGAATCCGGCCTCGACCTCGCTCCTGGGGTCCTCTGACGTAGCGGGTGCTTCTCGCTCGCCGCCCCCCCTGGGCGGCCAAGGGCCGTGTGTGTGGCCCTCCCCGGCGCGGGGGAGGGCTGCCACCGTGCTGCCTCGGCGCGACGGTGCGCCTCTGCTTCGGTGCTCCAGGGGCGCTCCGGGTTGTTTCCTGAGGTGCCTGAGGCTGAGCCGGTGTGTGCTGCTCCCGATCCCAGTGCCGCTGCCGCGGCCGGCCGCCGCCTCGCTGTCGGTCTCGCCCCGTCTGTGGGGGTTTCCGAGGCGAGTGCCTGAAGGGAAGAGCGGTGTCGCTTCTTTCGGGGGATCGAGGCGGTAAGCTCGGCAGCGTTGCCCGTTCCCTCTCCGTGGGGGAGGGTGTCGCGTTGTCGTCCCCAGCGCCGAGTGGTGTGGGGAGTGTTAGGCGAGCGGGCGCCCGGGCGCTCTTCCCTCTCTCCGGTGGGGGAAGGAGACGTTGCCCGGGCGTGTGAGCGATGGTGGCGGGACGCCGAGCTGGGGCCGGTCGGGCCCCCGAGGCGATGGGGCTTTGGGTGTCCCCGGCCGCGAACGCTCAAGAAGCCTTGTGCTTGCCTGTACCGCAGATCCCCCCTCGTTGTCTCGGCGGCCGGTTGGCAGAGGGGCTGGGTTGGGTGCGGCCCACCCTCAGTGAGGAAGTTTCTCTAGCGATCCGTGAAGGGCGTGCCTTGTGTGGGGGTACCGGATTCCCCCGTTGGCCGCCCCCTGCTTTTTGCGCTACGCTACCGTCGGTGGTGTGTGTAGGCGAGAGTCCCCCCTCCCCGCCGTCTGGGAGTGCAGGGGTCCGCCGGCCCCCCGCGGGTGGGGGCCGAGCGCCTGCTCTTTGTGCCTACTGCGGCCCACGCCTCCCCCCTTCGAGTCGGGGGAGGGTTCCCGCTGGGCCTTGGCCGGGCCTTCTGGCGCGCGTGGGGCCACTGTGTGGGCCGCTGGTGCCGCGTGTGTGCGCGGTGGCGGTGGGGCGCTGTTCGCGCGGCCGGGGGTTGAGGGGCCGCGTCCCTCTTTCCCCCGCGCCCGCTGCGAGTGTCCCTCTGCCCGCTCCCGGTCCCGGGCCGGCGGGCGACCTGCGTGCGTGTGCGCTGGCCCGGGGCGCGGCCGCCGCGGCCCCCCTGGGAGCGTTCCGCGGGCGGTGTGGTGAGCGAGTGGACCCTGGAGCTGGAGAGGGCCCAGGTCGTGGGACTCGTCCGGCCCGAGGTTGTGGCGTTGCATGCTGGCGTTTGGAGGCCAGGCGCGCGTCTCGTCGCGTGGAGGGCCACCCTGTGGTGGCGGGGCGGCGGGTCTCGTGGGAGGTTCCGGGGGTGGGGCCGGAGGCCGGGTTGGCGTCGCAGGCGGTGCGGGACCGCCCTCGCGTGTGGCGGTGGGATCCCGCTTGTTTTCC
>NW_027516781.1:0-53243 GCF_048772815.1 Callospermophilus lateralis
AATCAAACACGGTTTGTGCTAGCTTCTTGAAACTTGACACAATAAAGTAGTTCTACGTTCTATCTCTAAGGTTTGTTTCCTCTTGTATCCTAAAGCTGGGACTGGCGACTAACTCTTATACTGAAAGGGGTTGCCAAACTTCCAACACACTAGAGTCTCCTGAAATCTCAACATATATTTTTTCATCCAATCTTCATGATACTTTCAAGTAATGATCAGTACACCAATCCCACTTGGATGCCAAAGTTTAGTTCTCCTAGATTGAAGCATTCTTTTGGAGTAACAGTTTGAATTTTTAGGTTTCTCTCTGTTTTCTCTTATATTGACAAATGTAGTTTGAACTCTAAATCAAACACGGTTTGTGCTAGCTTCTTGAAACTTGAAACAGTAAAGTAGTTCTACATTCTATTTTTATTTTTTGTTTCCTCTGGATGTAGACCTAAGCAGAGACTGACGAAAGACACATTCAATGAAAGGCGTTGTTAGGCTGCCGAAATACTACAGTCTCCTGAAATCTCAACATATTTTTTTTTCCGACCTTCACGATCATTTCAAGTAATGAGCAGTACACCAATAAAACGTGGATGTTCAAGTTTCGTTCTCCTAGCTTGAAGCATTCGTTTGCAGTAACAGTTTGAATTTTTAGTTTTCACTCTGTTTTCTCCTATATTGACAGAAGCAGTTCGAACTCTAAATCAAACATGGTTTGTGCTAGCTTCTTGAAACTTGACACAATAAAGTAGTTCTACGTTCTATCTCTAAGGTTTGTTTCCTTTTGATGTAGCCTTAAGCAGAGACTGGCGAATAACACTTTCAATGAAAGGCGTTGTTAAGCTTCCAAAAAACTACCGTCTCCTGAAATCTCAACATATATTTTTTCATCCAATCTTCATGATTCTTTCAAGTATTGATCAGTACACCAATCAAACGTGGATGCCCAAGTTTTGTTCTTCTAGGTTGTAGCATTCGTTTGCAGGAACAGTTAGAAATTATAGGTTTCACTCTGTTTTCTCCTATATTGACAGAGGCAGATAGAACTGTAAATCAAACACGGTTTGTGCTAGCTTCTTGAAACTTGACACAATAAAGTAGTTCTACGTTCTATCTCTAAGGTTTGTTTCCTCTTGTATCCTAAAGCTGGGACTGGCGAATAACACTTATACTGAAAGGGTTGCCAAACTTCCAACACACTAGAGTCTGCTGAAATCTCAACATATATTTTTTCATCCAATCTTCATGATACTTTCAAGTAATGGTCAGTACACCAATCCCACTTGGATGCCAAAGTTTAGTTCTCCTAGATTGAAGCATTCTTTTGGAGTAACAGTTTGAATTTTTAGGTTTCACTCTGTTTTCTCCTATATTGACAGATGCAGTTCGAACTCTATATCAAACATGGTTTGTGCTAGCTTCTTGAAACTTGACACAATAAAGTAGTTCTATGTTCTATCTCTAAGGTTTGTTTCCTCTTGATGTAGCCTTAAGCAGAGACTGGCGAATAACACTTTCAATGAAAGGCGTTGTTAAGCTTTCAAAAAACTACCGTCTCCTGAAATCTCAACATATATCTTTTCATCCAATCTTCATGATTCATTCAAGTATTGATCAGTACACCAATCAAACGTGGATGCCCAAGTTTTGTTCTTCTAGGTTGTAGCATTCGTTTGCAGGAACAGTTAGAAATTATAGGTTTCACTCTGTTTTCTCCTATATTGACAGATGCAGTTAGAACTCTAAATCAAACACGGTTTGTGCTAGCTTCTTGAAACTTGACACAGTAAAGTAGTTCTACGTTCTATCTCTAAGGTTTGTTTCCTCTTGTATCCTAAAGCTGGGACCTGCGAATAGCACTTATACTGAAAGGGGTTGCCAAACTTCCAACACACTAGAGTCTCCTGAAATTTCAACATATATTTTTTCATCCAGTCTTCATGATACTTTCAAGTAATGATCAGTACACCAATCCCACTTGGATGCCAAAGTTTAGTTCTCCTAGATTGAAGCATTCTTTTGGAGTAACAGTTTTGAATTTTTAGGTGTCACTCTGTTTTCTTTTATATTGACAAATGTAGTTCGAACTCTAAATCAAACACGGTTTGTGCTAGCTTCTTGAAACTTGAAACAGTAAACTAGTTCTACATTCTATTTTTATTTTTTGTTTCCTCTGGATGTAGACCTAAGCAGAGACTGACGAAAGACACATTCAATGAAAGGTGTTGTTAGGCTGCCAAAATACCACAGTCTCCTGAAATCTCAACATATTTTTTTTTCCGACCTTCATGATCATTTCAAGTAATGAGCAGTACACCAATAAAACGTGGATGTTCAAGTTTCGTTCTCCTAGGTTGAAGCATTCGTTTGCAGTAACAGTTTGAATTTTTAGTTTTCACTCTGTTTTCTCCTATATTGACAGATGCAGTTCGAACTCTAAATCAAACATGGTTTGTGCTAGCTTCTTGAAACTTGACACGATAAAGTAGTTCTACGTTCTATCTCTAAGGTTTGTTTCCTCTTGATGTAGCCTTAAGCAGACACTGGCGAATAACACTTTCAATGAAAGGCGTTGTTAAGCTTCCAAAAAACTACCGTCTCCTGATATCTCAACATATATATTTTCATCCAATCTTCATGATTCTTTCAAGTATTGATCAGTACACCAGTCAAACGTGGATGCCCAAGTTTTGTTCTTCTAGGTTGTAGCATTCGTTTGCAGGAACAGTTAGAAATTATAGGTTTCACTCTGTTTTCTCCTATATTGACAGATGCAGTTAGAACTCTAAATCAACACGGTTTGTGCTAGCTTCTTGAAACTTGACACAATAAAGTAGTTCTACGTTCTATCTCTAAGGTTTGTTTCCTCTTGTATCCTAAAGCTGGGACTGGCGACTAACTCTTATACTGAAAGGGGTTGCCAAACTTCCAACACACTAGAGTCTCCTGAAATCTCAACATATATTTTTTCATCCAATCTTCATGATACTTTCAAGTAATGATCAGTACACCAATCCCACTTGGATGCCAAAGTTTAGTTCTCCTAGATTGAAGCATTCTTTTGGAGTAACAGTTTGAATTTTTAGGTTTCACTCTGTTTTCTCTTATATTGACAAATGTAGTTCGAACTCTAAATCAAACACGGTTTGTGCTAGCTTCTTGAAACTTGAAACAGTAAAGTAGTTCTACATTCTATTTTTATTTTTTGTTTCCTCTGGATGTAGACCTAAGCAGAGACTGACGAAAGACACATTCAATGAAAGGCGTTGTTAGGCTGCCGAAATACTACAGTCTACTGAAATCTCAACATACTTTTTTTCCGACCTTCACGATCATTTCAAGTAATGAGCAGTACACCAATAAAACGTGGATGTTCAAGTTTCGTTCTCCTAGCTTGAAGCATTCGTTTGCAGTAACAGTTTGAATTTTTAGTTTTCACTCTGTTTTCTCCTATATTGACAGAAGCAGTTCGAACTCTAAATCAAACATGGTTTGTGCTAGCTTCTTGAAACTTGACACAATAAAGTAGTTCTACGTTCTATCTCTAAGGTTTGTTTCCTTTTGATGTAGCCTTAAGCAGAGACTGGCAAATAACACTTTCAATGAAAGGCGTTGTTAAGCTTCCAAAAAACTACCGTCTCCTGAAATCTCAACATATATCTTTTCATCCAATCTTCATGATTCTTTCAAGTATTGATCAGTACACCAATCAAACGTGGATGCCCAAGTTTTGTTCTTCTAGGTTGTAGCATTCGTTTGCAGGAACAGTTAGAAATTATAGGATTCACTCTGTTTTCTCCTATATTGCCAGAGCAGATAGAACTCTAAATCAAACACGGTTTGTGCTAGCTTCTTGAAACTTGACACAATAAAGTAGTTCTACGTTCTATCTCTAAGGTTTGTTTCCTCTTGTATCCTAAAGCTGGGACTGGCGAATAACACTTATACTGAAAGGGGTTGCCAAACTTTTAACACACTAGAGTCTCCTGAAATCTCAACATATATTTTTTCATCCAATCTTCATGATACTTTCAAGTAATGATCAGTACACCAATCCCACTTGGATGCCAAAGTTTAGTTCTCCTAGATTGAAGCATTCTTTTGGAGTAACAGTTTGAATTTTTAGGTTTCACTCTGTTTTCTCTTATATTGACAAATGTAGTTCGAACTCTAAATCAAACACGGTTTGTGCTAGCTTCTTGAAACTTGAAACAGTAAAGTAGTTCTACATTCTATTTTTATTTTTTGTTTCCTCTGGATGTAGACCTAAGCAGAGTCTGACGAAAGACACATTCAATGAAAGGCATTGTTAGGCTGCCAAAATACTACAGTCTCCTGAAATCTCAACATATTTTTTTCCGACCTTCATGATCATTTCAAGTAATGAGCAGTACACCAATAAAACGTGGATGTTCAAGTTTCGTTCTCCTAGCTTGAAGCATTCGTTTGCAGTAACAGTTTGAATTTTTAGTTTTCACTCTGTTTTCTCCTATATTGACAGATGCAGTTCGAACTCTAAATCAAACATGGTTTCTGCTAGCTTCTTGAAACTTGACACAATAAAGTAGTTCTACGTTCTATCTCTAAGGTTTGTTTCCTTTTGATGTAGCCTTAAGCAGAGACTGGCGAATAACACTTTCAATGAAAGGCGTTGTTAAGCTTCCAAAAAACTACCGTCTCCTGAAATCTCAACATATATTTTTTCATCCAATCTTCATGATTCTTTCAAGTATTGATCAGTACACCAATCAAACGTGGATGCCCAAGTTTTGTTCTTCTAGGTTGTAGCATTCGTTTGCAGGAACAGTTAGAAATTATAGGTTTCACTCTGTTTTCTCCTATATTGACAGAGGCAGATAGAACTCTAAATCAAACACGGTTTGTGCTAGCTTCTTGAAACTTGACACAATAAAGTAGTTCTACGTTCTATCTCTAAGGTTTGTTTCCTCTTGTATCCTAAAGCTGGGACTGGCGAATAACACTTATACTGAAAGGGGTTGCCAAACTTCCAACACACTAGAGTCTCCTGAAATCTCAACATATATTTTTTCATCCAATCTTCATGATACTTTCAAGTAATGATCAGTACACCAATCCCACTTGGATGCCAAAGTTTAGTTCTCCTAGATTGAAGCATTCTTTTGGAGTAACAGTTTGAATTTTTAGGTTTCACTCTGTTTTCTCCTATATTGACAGATGCAGTTCGAACTCTATATCAAACATGGTTTGTGCTAGCTTCTTGAAACTTGACACAATAAAGTAGTTCTATGTTCTATCTCTAAGGTTTGTTTCCTCTTGATGTAGCCTTAAGCAGAGACTGGCGAATAACACTTTCAATGAAAGGCGTTGTTAAGCTTCCAAAAAACTACCGTCTCCTGAAATCTCAACATATATCTTTTCATCCAATCTTCATGATTCTTTCAAGTATTGATCAGTACACCAATCAAACGTGGATGCCCAAGTTTTGTTCTTCTAGGTTGTAGCATTCGTTTGCAGGAACAGTTAGAAATTATAGGTTTCACTCTGTTTTCTCCTATATTGACAGATGCAGTTAGAACTCTAAATCAAACACGGTTTGTGCTAGCTTCTTGAAACTTGACACAGTAAAGTAGTTCTACGTTCTATCTCTAAGGTTTGTTTCCTCTTGTATCCTAAAGCTGGGACCTGCGAATAGCACTTATACTGAAAGGGGTTGCCAAACTTCCAACACACTAGAGTCTCCTGAAATTTCAACATATATTTTTTCATCCAGTCTTCATGATACTTTCAAGTAATGATCAGTACACCAATCCCACTTGGATGCCAAAGTTAGTTCTCCTAGATTGAAGCATTCTTTTGGAGTAACAGTTTGAATTTTTAGGTGTCACTCTGTTTTCTTTTATATTGACAAATGTAGTTCGAACTCTAAATCAAACACGGTTTGTGCTAGCTTCTTGAAACTTGAAACAGTAAACTAGTTCTACATTCTATTTTTATTTTTTGTTTCCTCTGGATGTAGACCTAAGCAGAGACTGACGAAAGACACATTCAATGAAAGGTGTTGTTAGGCTGCCAAAATACCACAGTCTCCTGAAATCTCAACATATTTTTTTTCCGACCTTCATGATCATTTCAAGTAATGAGCAGTACACCAATAAAACGTGGATGTTCAAGTTTCGTTCTCCTAGGTTGAAGCACTCGTTTGCAGTAACAGTTTGAATTTTTAGTTTTCACTCTGTTTTCTCCTATATTGACAGATGCAGTTCGAACTCTAAATCAAACATGGTTTGTGCTAGCTTCTTGAAACTTGACACGATAAAGTAGTTCTACGTTCTATCTCTAAGGTTTGTTTCCTCTTGATGTAGCCTTAAGCAGACACTGGCGAATAACACTTTCAATGAAAGGCGTTGTTAAGCTTCCAAAAACTACCGTCTCCTGAAATCTCAACATATATATTTTCATCCAATCTTCATGATTCTTTCAAGTATTGATCAGTACACCAATCAAACGTGGATGCCCAAGTTTTGTTCTTCTAGGTTGTAGCATTCGTTTGCAGGAACAGTTAGAAATTATAGGTTTCACTCTGTTTTCTCCTATATTGACAGATGCAGTTAGAACTCTAAATCAAACACGGTTTGTGCTAGCTTCTTGAAACTTGACACAATAAAGTAGTTCTACGTTCTATCTCTAAGGTTTGTTTCCTCTTGTATCCTAAAGCTGGGACTGGCGACTAACTCTTATACTGAAAGGGGTTGCCAAACTTCCAACACACTAGAGTCTCCTGAAATCTCAACATATATTTTTTCATCCAATCTTCATGATACTTTCAAGTAATGATCAGTACACCAATCCCACTTGGATGCCAAAGTTTAGTTCTCCTAGATTGAAGCATTCTTTTGGAGTAACAGTTTGAATTTTTAGGTTTCACTCTGTTTTCTCCTATATTGACAAATGTAGTTCGAACTCTAAATCAAACACGGTTTGTGCTAGCTTCTTGATACTTGAAACAGTAAAGTAGTTCTACATTCTATTTTTATTTTTTGATTCCTCTGGATGTAGACCTAAGCAGAGACTGACGAAAGACACATTCAATGAAAGGCGTTGTTAGGCTGCCGAAATACTACAGTCTCCTGAAATCTCAACATATTTTTTTTCCGACCTTCACGATCATTTCAAGTAATGAGCAGTACACCAATAAAACGTGGATGTTCAAGTTTCGTTCTCCTAGCTTGAAGCATTCGTTTGCAGTAACAGTTTGAATTTTTAGTTTTCACTCTGTTTTCTCCTATATTGACAGAAGCAGTTCGAACTCTAAATCAAACATGGTTTGTGCTAGCTTCTTGAAACTTGACACAATAAAGTAGTTCTACGTTCTATCTCTAAGGTTTGTTTCCTTTTGATGTAGCCTTAAGCAGAGACTGGCGAATAACACTTTCAATGAAAGGCGTTGTTAAGCTTCCAAAAAACTACCGTCTCCTGAAATCTCAACATATATTTTTTCATCCAATCTTCATGATTCTTTCAAGTATTGATCAGTACACCAATCAAACGTGGATGCCCAAGTTTTGTTCTTCTAGGTTGTAGCATTCGTTTGCAGGAACAGTTAGAAATTATAGGTTTCACTCTGTTTTCTCCTATATTGACAGAGGCAGATAGAACTCTAAATCAAACACGGTTTGTGCTAGCTTCTTGAAACTTGACACAATAAAGTAGTTCTACGTTCTATCTCTAAGGTTTGTTTCCTCTTGTATCCTAAAGCTGGGACTGGCGAATAACACTTATACTGAAAGGGGTTGCCAAACTTCCAACACACTAGAGTCTCCTGAAATCTCAACATATATTTTTTCATCCAATCTTCATGATACTTTCAAGTAATGATCAGTACACCAATCCCACTTGGATGCCAAAGTTTAGTTCTCCTAGATTGAAGCATTCTTTTGGAGTAACAGTTTGAATTTTTAGGTTTCACTCTGTTTTCTCCTATATTGACAGATGCAGTTCGAACTCTATATCAAACATGGTTTGTGCTAGCTTCTTGAAACTTGACACAATAAAGTAGTTCTATGTTCTATCTCTAAGGTTTGTTTCCTCTTGATGTAGCCTTAAGCAGAGACTGGCGAATAACACTTTCAATGAAAGGCGTTGTTAAGCTTCCAAAAAACTACCGTCTCCTGAAATCTCAACATATATCTTTTCATCCAATCTTCATGATTCTTTCAAGTATTGATCAGTACACCAATCAAACGTGGATGCCCAAGTTTTGTTCTTCTAGGTTGTAGCATTCGTTTGCAGGAACAGTTAGAAATTATAGGTTTCACTCTGTTTTCTCCTATATTCACAGATGCAGTTAGAACTCTAAATCAAACACGGTTTGTGCTAGCTTCTTGAAACTTGACACAGTAAAGTAGTTCTACGTTCTATCTCTAAGGTTTGTTTCCTCTTGTATCCTAAAGCTGGGACCTGCGAATAGCACTTATACTGAAAGGGGTTGCCAAACTTCCAACACACTAGAGTCTCCTGAAATTTCAACATATATTTTTTCATCCAGTCTTCATGATACTTTCAAGTAATGATCAGTACACCAATCCCACTTGGATGCCAAAGTTTAGTTCTCCTAGATTGAAGCATTCTTTTGGAGTAACAGTTTGAATTTTTAGGTGTCACTCTGTTTTCTTTTATATTGACAAATGTAGTTCGAACTCTAAATCAAACACGGTTTGTGCTAGCTTCTTGAAACTTGAAACAGTAAACTAGTTCTACATTCTATTTTTATTTTTGTTTCCTCTGGATGTAGACCTAAGCAGAGACTGACGAAAGACACATTCAATGAAAGGTGTTGTTAGGCTGCCAAAATACCACAGTCTCCTGAAATCTCAACATATTTTTTTTCCGACCTTCATGATCATTTCAAGTAATGAGCAGTACACCAATAAAACGTGGATGTTCAAGTTTCGTTCTCCTAGGTTGAAGCATTCGTTTGCAGTAACAGTTTGAATTTTTAGTTTTCACTCTGTTTTCTCCTATATTGACAGATGCAGTTCGAACTCTAAATCAAACATGGTTTGTGCTAGCTTCTTGAAACTTGACACGATAAAGTAGTTCTACGTTCTATCTCTAAGGTTTGTTTCCTCTTGATGTAGCCTTAAGCAGACACTGGCGAATAACACTTTCAATGAAAGGCGTTGTTAAGCTTCCAAAAAACTACCGTCTCCTGAAATCTCAACATATTTATTTTCATCCAATCTTCATGATTCTTTCAAGTATTGATCAGTACACCAATCAAACGTGGATGCCCAAGTTTTGTTCTTCTAGGTTGTAGCATTCGTTTGCAGGAACAGTTAGAAATTATAGGTTTCACTCTGTTTTCTCCTATATTGACAGATGCAGTTAGAACTCTAAATCAAACACGGTTTGTGCTAGCTTCTTGAAACTTGACACAATAAAGTAGTTCTACGTTCTATCTCTAAGGTTTGTTTCCTCTTGTATCCTAAAGCTGGGACTGGCGACTAACTCTTATACTGAAAGGGGTTGCCAAACTTCCAACACACTAGAGTCTCCTGAAATCTCAACATATATTTTTTCATCCAATCTTCATGATACTTTCAAGTAATGATCAGTACACCAATCCCACTTGGATGCCAAAGTTTAGTTCTCCTAGATTGAAGCATTCTTTTGGAGTAACAGTTTGAATTTTTAGGTTTCACTCTGTTTTCTCTTATATTGACAAATGTAGTTCGAACTCTAAATCAAACACGGTTTGTGCTAGCTTCTTGAAACTTGAAACAGTAAAGTAGTTCTACATTCTATTTTTATTTTTTTATTCCTCTGGATGTAGACCTAAGCAGAGACTGACGAAAGACACATTCAATGAAAGGCGTTGTTAGGCTGCCGAAATACTACAGTCTCCTGAAATCTCAACATATTTTTTTTCCGACCTTCACGATCATTTCAAGTAATGAGCAGTACACCAATAAAACGTGGATGTTCAAGTTTCGTTCTCCTAGCTTGAAGCATTCGTTTGCAGTAACAGTTTGAATTTTTAGTTTTCACTCTGTTTTCTCCTATATTGACAGAAGCAGTTCGAACTCTAAATCAAACATGGTTTGTGCTAGCTTCTTGAAACTTGACACAATAAAGTAGTTCTACGTTCTATCTCTAAGGTTTGTTTCCTTTTGATGTAGCCTTAAGCAGAGACTGGCGAATAACACTTTCAATGAAAGGCGTTGTTAAGCTTCCAAAAAACTACCGTCTCCTGAAATCTCAACATATATTTTTTCATCCAATCTTCATGATTCTTTCAAGTATTGATCAGTACACCAATCAAACGTGGATGCCCAAGTTTTGTTCTTCTAGGTTGTAGCATTCGTTTGCAGGAACAGTTAGAAATTATAGGTTTCACTCTGTTTTCTCCTATATTGACAGAGGCAGATAGAACTGTAAATCAAACACGGTTTGTGCTAGCTTCTTGAAACTTGACACAATAAAGTAGTTCTACGTTCTATCTCTAAGGTTTGTTTCCTCTTGTATCCTAAAGCTGGGACTGGCGAATAACACTTATACTCAAAGGGGTTGCCAAACTTCCAACACACTAGAGTCTCCTGAAATCTCAACATATATTTTTTCATCCAATCTTCATGATACTTTCAAGTAATGATCAATACACCAATCCCACTTGGATGCCAAAGTTTAGTTCTCCTAGATTGAAGCATTCTTTTGGAGTAACAGTTTGAATTTTTAGGTTTCACTCTGTTTTCTCCTATATTGACAGATGCAGTTCGAACTCTATATCAAACATGGTTTGTGCTAGCTTCTTGAAACTTGACACAATAAAGTAGTTCTATGTTCTATCTCTAAGGTTTGTTTCCTCTTGATGTAGCCTTAAGCAGAGACTGGCGAATAACACTTTCAATGAAAGGCGTTGTTAAGCTTTCAAAAAACTACCGTCTCCTGAAATCTCAACATATATCTTTTCATCCAATCTTCATGATTCTTTCAAGTATTGATCAGTACACCAATCAAACGTGGATGCCCAAGTTTTGTTTTTCTAGGTTGTAGCATTCGTTTGCAGGAACAGTTAGAAATTATAGGTTTCACTCTGTTTTCTCCTATATTGACAGATGCAGTTAGAACTCTAAATCAAACACGGTTTGTGCTAGCTTCTTGAAACTTGACACAGTAAAGTAGTTCTACGTTCTATCTCTAAGGTTTGTTTCCTCTTGTATCCTAAAGCTGGGACCTGCGAATAGCACTTATACTGAAAGGGGTTGCCAAACTTCCAACACACTAGAGTCTCCTGAAATTTCAACATATATTTTTTCATCCAGTCTTCATGATACTTTCAAGTAATGATCAGTACACCAATCCCACTTGGATGCCAAAGTTTAGTTCTCCTAGATTGAAGCATTCTTTTGGAGTAACAGTTTGAATTTTTAGGTGTCACTCTGTTTTCTTTTATATTGACAAATGTAGTTCGAACTCTAAATCAAACACGGTTTGTGCTAGCTTCTTGAAACTTGAAACAGTAAACTAGTTCTACATTCTATTTTTATTTTTTGTTTCCTCTGGATGTAGACCTAAGCAGAGACTGACGAAAGACACATTCAATGAAAGGTGTTGTTAGGCTGCCAAAATACCACAGTCTCCTGAAATCTCAACATATTTTTTTTCCGACCTTCATGATCATTTCAAGTAATGAGCAGTACACCAATAAAACGTGGATGTTCAAGTTTCGTTCTCCTAGGTTGAAGCACTCGTTTGCAGTAACAGTTTGAATTTTTAGTTTTCACTCTGTTTTCTCCTATATTGACAGATGCAGTTCGAACTCTAAATCAAACATGGTTTGTGCTAGCTTCTTGAAACTTGACACGATAAAGTAGTTCTACGTTCTATCTCTAAGGTTTGTTTCCTCTTGATGTAGCCTTAAGCAGACACTGGCGAATAACACTTTCAATGAAAGGCGTTGTTAAGCTTCCAAAAAACTACCGTCTCCTGAAATCTCAACATATATATTTTCATCCAATCTTCATGATTCTTTCAAGTATTGATCAGTACACCAATCAAACGTGGATGCCCAAGTTTTGTTCTTCTAGGTTGTAGCATTCGTTTGCAGGAACAGTTAGAAATTATAGGTTTCACTCTGTTTTCTCCTATATTGACAGATGCAGTTAGAACTCTAAATCAAACACGGTTTGTGCTAGCTTCTTGAAACTTGACACAATAAAGTAGTTCTACGTTCTATCTCTAAGGTTTGTTTCCTCTTGTATCCTAAAGCTGGGACTGGCGACTAACTCTTATACTGAAAGGGGTTGCCAAACTTCCAACACACTAGAGTCTCCTGAAATCTCAACATATATTTTTTCATCCAATCTTCATGATACTTTCAAGTAATGATCAGTACACCAATCCCACTTGGATGCCAAAGTTTAGTTCTCCTAGATTGAAGCATTCTTTTGGAGTAACAGTTTGAATTTTTAGGTTTCACTCTGTTTTCTCTTATATTGACAAATGTAGTTCGAACTCTAAATCAAACACGGTTTGTGCTAGCTTCTTGAAACTTGAAACAGTAAAGTAGTTCTACATTCTATTTTTATTTTTTGATTCCTCTGGATGTAGACCTAAGCAGAGACTGACGAAAGACACATTCAATGAAAGGCGTTGTTAGGCTGCCGAAATACTACAGTCTCCTGAAATCTCAACATATTTTTTTTCCGACCTTCACGATCATTTCAAGTAATGAGCAGTACACCAAAAAAACGTGGATGTTCAAGTTTCGTTCTCCTAGCTTGAAGCATTCGTTTGCAGTAACAGTTTGAATTTTTAGTTTTCACTCTGTTTTCTCCTATATTGACAGAAGCAGTTCGAACTCTAAATCAAACATGGTTTGTGCTAGCTTCTTGAAACTTGACACAATAAAGTAGTTCTACGTTCTATCTCTAAGGTTTGTTTCCTTTTGATGTAGCCTTAAGCAGAGACTGGCGAATAACACTTTCAATGAAAGGCGTTGTTAAGCTTCCAAAAAACTACCGTCTCCTGAAATCTCAACATATATTTTTTCATCCAATCTTCATGATTCTTTCAAGTATTGATCAGTACACCAATCAAACGTGGATGCCCAAGTTTTGTTCTTCTAGGTTGTAGCATTCGTTTGCAGGAACAGTTAGAAATTATAGGTTTCACTCTGTTTTCTCCTATATTGACAGAGGCAGATAGAACTGTAAATCAAACACGGTTTGTGCTAGCTTCTTGAAACTTGACACAATAAAGTAGTTCTACGTTCTATCTCTAAGGTTTGTTTCCTCTTGTATCCTAAAGCTGGGACTGGCGAATAACACTTATACTGAAAGGGGTTGCCAAACTTCCAACACACTAGAGTCTCCTGAAATCTCAACATATATTTTTTCATCCAATCTTCATGATACTTTCAAGTAATGATCAGTACACCAATCCCACTTGGATGCCAAAGTTTAGTTCTCCTAGATTGAAGCATTCTTTTGGAGTAACAGTTTGAATTTTTAGGTTTCACTCTGTTTTCTCCTATATTGACAGATGCAGTTCGAACTCTATATCAAACATGGTTTGTGCTAGCTTCTTGAAACTTGACACAATAAAGTAGTTCTATGTTCTATCTCTAAGGTTTGTTTCCTCTTGATGTAGCCTTAAGCAGAGACTGGCGAATAACACTTTCAATGAAAGGCGTTGTTAAGCTTCCAAAAAACTACCGTCTCCTGAAATCTCAACATATATCTTTTCATCCAATCTTCATGATTCTTTCAAGTATTGATCAGTACACCAATCAAACGTGGATGCCCAAGTTTTGTTCTTCTAGGTTGTAGCATTCGTTTGCAGGAACAGTTAGAAATTATAGGTTTCACTCTGTTTTCTCCTATATTGACAGATGCAGTTAGAACTCTAAATCAAACACGGTTTGTGCTAGCTTCTTGAAACTTGACACAGTAAAGTAGTTCTACGTTCTATCTCTAAGGTTTGTTTCCTCTTGTATCCTAAAGCTGGGACCTGCGAATAGCACTTATACTGAAAGGGGTTGCCAAACTTCCAACACACTAGAGTCTCCTGAAATTTCAACATATATTTTTTCATCCAGTCTTCATGATACTTTCAAGTAATGATCAGTACACCAATCCCACTTGGATGCCAAAGTTTAGTTCTCCTAGATTGAAGCATTCTTTTGGAGTAACAGTTTGAATTTTTAGGTTTCACTCTGTTTTCTCCTATATTGACAAATGTAGTTCGAACTCTAAATCAAACACGGTTTGTGCTAGCTTCTTGAAACTTGAAACAGTTAAGTAGTTCTACATTCTATTTTTATTTTTTGTTTCCTCTGGATGTAGACCTAAGCAGAGACTGACGAAAGACACATTCAATGAAAGGCGTTGTTAGGCTGCCAAAATAACACAGTCTCCTGAAATCTCAACATATTTTTTTTCCGACCTTCATGATCATTTCAAGTAATGAGCAATACACCAATAAAACGTGGATGTTCAAGTTTCGTTCTCCTAGGTTGAAGCATTCGTTTGCAGTAACAGTTTGAATTTTTAGTTTTCACTCTGTTTTCTCCTATATTGACAGATGCAGTTCGAACTCTAAATCAAACATGGTTTGTGCTAGCTTCTTGAAACTTGACACGATAAAGTAGTTCTACGTTCTATCTCTAAGGTTTGTTTCCTCTTGATGTAGCCTTAAGCAGACACTGGCGAATAACACTTTCAATGAAAGGCGTTGTTAAGCTTCCAAAAAACTACCGTCTCCTGAAATCTCAACATATAAATTTTCATCCAATCTTCATGATTCTTTCAAGTATTGATCAGTACACCAATCAAACGTGGATGCCCAAGTTTTGTTCTTCTAGGTTGTAGCATTCGTTTGCAGGAACAGTTAGAAATTATAGGTTTCACTCTGTTTTCTCCTATATTGACAGATGCAGTTAGAACTCTAAATCAAACACGGTTTGTGCTAGCTTCTTGAAACTTGACACAATAAAGTAGTTCTACGTTCTATCTCTAAGGTTTGTTTCCTCTTGTATCCTAAAGCTGGGACTTGCGACTAACACTTATACTGAAAGGGGTTGCCAAACTTCCAACACACTAGAGTCTCCTGAAATCTCAACATATATTTTTTCATCCAATCTTCATGATACTTTCAAGTAATGATCAGTACACCAATTCCACTTGGATGCCAAAGTTTAGTTCTCCTAGATTGAAGCATTCTTTTGGAGTAACAGTTTGAATTTTTAGGTTTCACTCTGTTTTCTCTTATATTGACAAATGTAGTTCGAACTCTAAATCAAACACGGTTTGTGCTAGCTTCTTGAAACTTGAAACAGTAAACTAGTTCTACATTCTATTTTTATTTTTTGTTTCCTCTGGATGTAGACCTAAGCAGAGACTGACGAAAGACACATTCAATGAAAGGCATTGTTAGGCTGCCAAAATACTACAGTCTCCTGAATCTCAACATATTTTTTTTCCGACCTTCATGATCATTTCAAGTAATGAGCAGTACACCAATAAAACGTGGATGTTCAAGTTTCGTTCTCCTAGCTTGAAGCATTCGTTTGCAGTAACAGTTTGAATTTTTAGTTTTCACTCGGTTTTCTCCTATATTGACAGATGCAGTTCGAACTCTAAATCAAACATGGTTTGTGCTAGCTTCTTGAAACTTGACACAATAAAGTAGTTCTACGTTCTATCTATAAGGTTTGTTTCCTCTTGATGTAGCCTTAAGCAGAGACTGGCGAATAACACTTTCAATGAAAGGCGTTGTTAAGCTTCCAAAAAACTACCGTCTCCTGAAATCTCAACATATATTTTTTCATCCAATCTTCATGATTCTTTCAAGTATTGATCAGTACACCAATCAAACGTGGATGCCCAAGTTTTGTTCTTCTAGGTTGTAGCATTCGTTTGCAGGAACAGTTAGAAATTATAGGTTTCACTCTGTTTTCTCCTATATTGACAGAGGCAGATAGAACTCTAAATCAAACACGGTTTGTGCTAGCTTCTTGAAACTTGACACAATAAAGTAGTTCTACGTTCTATCTCTAAGGTTTGTTTCCTCTTGTATCCTAAAGCTGGGACTGGCGAATAACACTTATACTGAAAGGGGTTGCCAAACTTCCAACACACTAGAGTCTCCTGAAATCTCAACATATATTTTTTCATCCAATCTTCATGATACTTTCAAGTAATGATCAGTACACCAATCCCACTTGGATGCCAAAGTTTAGTTCTCCTAGATTGAAGCATTCTTTTGGAGTAACAGTTTGAATTTTTAGGTTTCACTCTGTTTTCTCCTATATTGACAGATGCAGTTCGAACTCTATATCAAACATGGTTTGTGCTAGCTTCTTGAAACTTGACACAATAAAGTAGTTCTATGTTCTATCTCTAAGGTTTGTTTCCTCTTGATGTAGCCTTAAGCAGAGACTGGCGAATAACACTTTCAATGAAAGGCGTTGTTAAGCTTCCAAAAAACTACCGTCTCCTGAAATCTCAACATATATCTTTTCATCCAATCTTCATGATTCTTTCAAGTATTGATCAGTACACCAATCAAACGTGGATGCCCAAGTTTTGTTCTTCTAGTTTGTAGCATTCGTTTGCAGGAACAGTTAGAAATTATAGGTTTCACTCTGTTTTCTCCTATATTCACAGATGCAGTTAGAACTCTAAATCAAACACGGTTTGTGCTAGCTTCTTGAAACTTGACACAGTAAAGTAGTTTTACGTTCTATCTCTAAGGTTTGTTTCCTCTTGTATCCTAAAGCTGGGACCTGCGAATAGCACTTATATTGAAAGGGGTTGCCAAACTTCCAACACACTAGAGTCTCCTGAAATTTCAACATATATTTTTTCATCCAGTCTTCATGATACTTTCAAGTAATGATCAGTACACCAATCCCACTTGGGTGCCAAAGTTTAGTTCTCCTAGATTGAAGCATTCTTTTGGAGTAACAGTTTGAATTTTTAGGTGTCACTCTGTTTTCTTTTATATTGACAAATGTAGTTCGAACTCTAAATCAAACACGGTTTGTGCTAGCTTCTTGAAACTTGAAACATTAAACTAGTTCTACATTCTATTTTTATTTTTTGTTTCCTCTGGATGTAGACCTAAGCAGAGACTCAGGAAAGACACATTCAATGAAAGGCGTTGTTAGGCTGCCAAAATACTACAGTCTCCTGAAATCTCAACAAATTTTTTTTTTCCGATCTTCATGATCATTTCAAGTAATGAGCAGTACACCAATAAAACGTGGATGTTCAAGTTTCGTTCTCCTAGGTTGAAGCATTCATTTGCAGGAACAGTTTGAATTTTTAGTTTTCACTCGGTTTTCTCCTATATTGACAGATGCAGTTCGAACTCTAAATCAAACATGGTTTGTGCTAGCTTCTTGAAACTTGACACAATAAAGTAGTTCTACGTTCTATCTCTAAGGTTTGTTTCCTTTTGATGTAGCATTAAGCAGAGACTGGCGAATAACACTTTCAATGAAAGGCGTTGTTAAGCTTCCAAAAAACTACCGTCTCCTGAAATCTCAACATATATTTTTTCATCCAATCTTCATGATTCTTTCAAGTATTGATCAGTACACCAATCAAACGTGGATGCCCAAGTTTTGTTCTTCTAGGTTGTAGCATTCGTTTGCAGGAACAGTTAGAAATTATAGGTTTCACTCTGTTTTCTCCTATATTGACAGATGCAGTTAGAACTCAAAATCAAACACGGTTTGTGCTAGCTCCTTGAAACTTGACACAGTAAAGTAGTTCTACGTTCTATCTCTAAGGTTTGTTTCCTCTTGTATCCTAAAGCTGGTACTGGCGAATAACACTTATACTGAAAGGGGTTGCCAAACTTCCAACACACTAGAGTCTCCTGAAATCTCAACATATATTTTTTCATGCAATCTTCATGATACTTTCAAGTAATGATCAGTACACGAATCCCACTTGGATGCCAACGTTTAGTTCTCCTAGATTGAAGCATTCTTTTGGAGTAACAGTTTGAATTTTTAGGTTTCAATCTGTTTTCTCCTATATTGACAAATGTAGTTCGAACTCTAAATCAAACACGGTTTCTGCTAGCTTCTTGAAACTTGAAACAGTAAAGTAGTTCTACATTCTATTTTTATTTTTTGTTTCCTCTGGATGTAGAACTAAGCAGAGACTGACGAAAGACACATTCAATGAAAGGCATTGTTAGGCTGCCAAAATACTACAGTCTCCTGAAATCTCAACATATTTTTTTTCCGACCTTCATGATCATTTCAAGTAATGAGCAGTACACCAATAAAACGTGGATGTTCAAATTTCGTTCTCCTAGCTTGAAGCATTCGTTTGCAGTAACAGTTTGAATTTTTAGTTTTCACTCTGTTTTCTCCTATATTGACAGATGCAGTTCGAACTCTAAATCAAACATGGTTTGTGCTAGCTTCTTGAAACTTGACACAATAAAGTAGTTCTACGTTCTATCTCTAAGGTTTGTTTCCTCTTGATGTAGCCTTAAGCAGAGACTGGCGAATAACACTTTCAATGAAAGGCGTTGTTAAGCTTCCAAAAAACTACCGTCTCCTGAAATCTCAACATATATTTTTTCATCCAATCTTCATGATTCTTTCAAGTATTGATCAGTACACCAATCAAACGTGGATGCCCAAGTTTTGTTCTTCTAGGTTGTAGCATTCTTTTGCAGGAACAGTTAGAAATTATAGGTTTCACTCTGTTTTCTCCTATATTGACAGAGGCAGATAGAACTCTAAATCAAACACGGTTTGTGCTAGCTTCTTGAAACTTGACAGAATAAAGTAGTTCTACGTTCTATCTCTAAGGTTTGTTTCCTCTTGTATCCTAAAGCTGGGACTGGCGAATAACACTTATACTGAAAGGGGTTGCCAAACTTCCAACACACTAGAGTCTCCTGAAATCTCAACATATATTTTTTCATCCAATCTTCATGATACTTTCAAGTAATGATCAGTACACCAATCCCACTTAGATGCCAATGTTTAGTTCTCCTAGATTGAAGCATTCTTTTGGAGTAACAGTTTGAATTTTTAGGTTTCACTCTGTTTTCTCCTATATTGACAGATGCAGTTCGAACTCTATATCAAACATGGTTTGTGCTAGCTTCTTGAAACTTGACACAATAAAGTAGTTCTATGTTCTATCTCTAAGGTTTGTTTCCTCTTGATGTAGCCTTAAGCAGAGACTGGCGAATAACACTTTCAATGAAAGGCGTTGTTAAGCTTCCAAAAAACTACCGTCTCCTGAAATCTCAGCATATATCTTTTCATCCAATCTTCATGATTCTTTCAAGTATTGATCAGTAAACCAATCAAACGTGGATGCCCAAGTTTTGTTCTTCTAGGTTGTAGCATTCGTTTGCAGGAACAGTTAGAAATTATAGGTTTCACTCTGTTTTCTCCTATATTCACAGATGCAGTTAGAACTCTAAATCTAACACGGTTTGTGCTAGCTTCTTGAAACTTGACACAGTAAAGTAGTTCTACGTTCTATCTCTAAGGTTTGTTTCCTCTTGTATCCTAAAGCTGGGACTTGCGAATAGCACTTATACTGAAAGGGGTTGCCAAACTTCCAACACACTAGAGTCTCCTGAAATTTCAACATATATTTTTTCATCCAGTCTTCATGATACTTTCAAGTAATGATCAGTACACCAATCCCACTTGGATGCCAAAGTTTAGTTTTCCTAGATTGAAGCATTCTTTTGGAGTAACAGTTTGAATTTTTAGGTGTCACTCTGTTTTCTTTTATATTGACAAATGTAGTTCGAACTCTAAATCAAACACGGTTTGTGCTAGCTTCTTGAAACTTGAAACAGTAAACTAGTTCTACATTCTATTTTTATTTTTTGTTTCCTCTGGATGTAGACCTAAGCAGAGACTCACGAAAGACACATTCAATGAAAGGCGTTGTTAGGCTGCCAAATTACTACAGTCTCCTGAAATCTCAACAAATTTTTTTTTCCGACCTTTATGATCATTTCAAGTAATGAGCAGTACACCAATAAAACGTGGATGTTCAAGTTTCGTTCTCCTAGGTTGAAGCATTCATTTGCAGGAACAGTTTGAATTTTTAGTTTTCACTCGGTTTTCTCCTATATTGACAGATGCAGTTCGAACTCTAAATCAAACATGGTTTGTGCTAGCTTCTTGAAACTTGACACAATAAAGTAGTTCTACGTTCTATCTCTAAGGTTTGTTTCCTTTTGATGTAGCCTTAAGCAGAGACTGGCGAATAACACTTTCAATGAAAGGCGTTGTTAAGCTTCCAAAAAACTACCGTCTCCTGAAATCTCAACATATATTTTTTCATCCAATCTTCATGATTCTTTCAAGTATTGATCAGTACACCAATCAAACGTGGATGCCCAAGTTTTGTTCTTCTAGGTTGTAGCATTCTTTTGCAGGAACAGTTAGAAATTATAGGTTTCACTCTGTTTTCTCCTATATTGACAGAGGCAGATAGAACTCTAAATCAAACACGGTTTGTGCTAGCTTCTTGAAACTTGACACAATAAAGTAGTTCTACGTTCTATCTCTAAGGTTTGTTTCCTCTTGTATCCTAAAGCTGGGACTGGCGAATAACACTTATTCTGAAAGGGGTTGCCAAACTTCCAACACACTAGAGTCTCCTGAAATCTCAACATATATTTTTTCATCCAATCTTCATGATACTTTCAAGTAATGATCAGTACACCAATCCCACTTAGATGCCAATGTTTAGTTCTCCTAGATTGAAGCATTCTTTTGGAGTAACAGTTTGAATTTTTAGGTTTCACTCTGTTTTCTCCTATATTGACAGATGCAGTTCGAACTCGATATCAAACATGGTTTGTGCTAGCTTCTTGAAACTTGACACAATAAAGTAGTTCTATGTTCTATCTCTAAGGTTTGTTTCCTCTTGATGTAGCCTTAAGCAGAGACTGGCGAATAACACTTTCAATGAAAGGCGTTGTTAAGCTTCCAAAAAACTACCGTCTCCTGAAATCTCAGCATATATCTTTTCATCCAATCTTCATGATTCTTTCAAGTATTGATCAGTAAACCAATCAAACGTGGATGCCCAAGTTTTGTTCTTCTAGGTTGTAGCATTCGTTTGCAGGAACAGTTAGAAATTATAGGTTTCACTCTGTTTTCTCCTATATTCACAGATGCAGTTAGAACTCTAAATCTAACACGGTTTGTGCTAGCTTCTTGAAACTTGACACAGTAAAGTAGTTCTACGTTCTATCTCTAAGGTTTGTTTCCTCTTGTATCCTAAAGCTGGGACTTGCGAATAGCACTTATACTGAAAGGGGTTGCCAAACTTCCAACACACTAGAGTCTCCTGAAATTTCAACATATATTTTTTCATCCAGTCTTCATGATACTTTCAAGTAATGATCAGTACACCAATCCCACTTGGATGCCAAAGTTTAGTTTTCCTAGATTGAAGCATTCTTTTGGAGTAACAGTTTGAATTTTTAGGTGTCACTCTGTTTTCTTTTATATTGACAAATGTAGTTCGAACTCTAAATCAAACACGGTTTGTGCTAGCTTCTTGAAACTTGAAACAGTAAACTAGTTCTACATTCTATTTTTATTTTTTGTTTCCTCTGGATGTAGACCTAAGCAGAGACTGACGAAAGACACATTTAATGAAAGGCGTTGTTAGGCTGCCAAAATACTACAGTCTCCTGAAATCTCAACAAATTTTTTTTTCCGACCTTCATGATCATTTCAAGTAATGAGCAGTACACCAATAAAACGTGGATGTTCAAGTTTCGTTCTCCTAGGTTGAAGCATTCATTTGCAGGAACAGTTTGAATTTTTAGTTTTCACTCGGTTTTCTCCTATATTGACAGATGCAGTTCGAACTCTAAATCAAACATGGTTTGTGCTAGCTTCTTGAAACTTGACACAATAAAGTAGTTCTACGTTCTATCTCTAAGGTTTGATTCCTTTTGATGTAGCCTTAAGCAGAGACTGGCGAATAACACTTTCAATGAAAGGCGTTGTTAAGCTTCCAAAAAACTACCGTCTCCTGAAATCTCAACATATATTTTTTCATCCAATCTTCATGATTCTTTCAAGTATTGATCAGTACACCAATCAAACGTGGATGCCCAAGTTTTGTTCTTCTAGGTTGTAGCATTCGTTTGCAGGAACAGTTAGAAATTATAGGTTTCACTCTGTTTTCTCCTATATTGACAGAGGCAGATAGAACTCTAAATCAAACACGGTTTGTGCTAGCTTCTTGAAACTTGACACAATAAAGTAGTTCTACGTTCTATCTCTAAGGTTTGTTTCCTCTTGTATCCTAAAGCTGGGACTGGCGAATAACACTTATACTGAAAGGGGTTGCCAAACTTCCAACACACTAGAGTCTCCTGAAATCTCAACATATATTTTTTCATCCAATCTTCATGATACTTTCAAGTAATGATCA
This sequence comes from Callospermophilus lateralis, assembly GCF_048772815.1. Lineage (NCBI taxonomy): Eukaryota > Metazoa > Chordata > Mammalia > Rodentia > Sciuridae > Callospermophilus > Callospermophilus lateralis. Next base: position 22,434 of record NW_027516781.1, read on the forward strand.
GTACACCAATCCCACTTGGATGCCAAAGTTTAGTTCTCCTAGATTGAAGCATTCTTTTGGAGTAACAGTTTGAATTTTTAGGTTTCACTCTGTTTTCTCCTATATTGACAGATGAAGTTCGAACTCTATATCAAACATGGTTTGTGCTAGCTTCTTGAAACTTGACACAATAAAGTAGTTCTATGTTCTATCTCTAAGGTTTGTTTCCTCTTGATGTAGCCTTAAGCAGAGACTGGCGAATAACACTTTCAATGAAAGGCGTTGTTAAGCTTCCAAAAAACTACCGTCTCCTGAAATCTCAACATATATCTTTTCATCCAATCTTCATGATTCTTTCAAGTATTGATCAGTACACCAATCAAACGTGGATGCCCAAGTTTTGTTCTTCTAGGTTGTAGCATTCGTTTGCAGGAACAGTTAGAAATTATAGGTTTCACTCTGTTTTCTCCTATATTCACAGATGCAGTTAGAACTCTAAATCAAACACGGTTTGTGCTAGCTTCTTGAAACTTGACACAGTAAAGTAGTTCTACGTTCTATCTCTAAGGTTTGTTTCCTCTTGTATCCTAAAGCTGGGACCTGCGAATAGCACTTATACTGAAAGGGGTTGCCAAACTTCCAACACACTAGAGTCTCCTGAAATTTCAACATATATTTTTTCATCCAGTCTTCATGATACTTTCAAGTAATGATCAGTACACCAATCCCACTTGGATGCCAAAGTTTAGTTCTCCTAGATTGAAGCATTCTTTTGGAGTAACAGTTTGAATTTTTAGGTGTCACTCTGTTTTCTTTTATATTGACAAATGTAGTTCGAACTCTAAATCAAACACGGTTTGTGCTAGCTTCTTGAAACTTGAAACAGTAAACTAGTTCTACATTCTATTTTTATTTTTTGTTTCCTCTGGATGTAGACCTAAGCAGAGACTCACGAAAGACACATTCAATGAAAGGCGTTGTTAGGCTGCCAAAATACTACAGTCTCCTGAAATCTCAACAAATTTTTTTTTCCGACCTTCATGATCATTTCAATTAATGAGCAGTACACCAATAAAATGTGGATGTTCAAGATTCGTTCTCCTAGGTTGAAGCATTCATTTGCAGTAACAGTTTGAATTTTTAGTTTTCACTCGGTTTTCTCCTATATTGACAGATGCAGTTCGAACTCTAAATCAAACATGGTTTGTGCTAGCTTCTTGAAACTTGACACAATAAAGTAGTTCTACGTTCTATCTCTAAGGTTTGTTTCCTTTTGATGTAGCATTAAGCAGAGACTGGCGAATAACACTTTCAATGAGGGGCGTTGTTAAGCTTCCAAAAAACTACTGTCTCCTGAAATCTCAACATATATTTTTTCATCCAATCTTCATGATTCTTTCAAGTATTGATCAGTACACCAATCAAACGTGGATGCCCAAGTTTTGTTCTTCTAGGTTGTAGCATTCGTTTGCAGGAACAGTTAGAAATTATAGGTTTCACTCTGTTTTCTCCTATATTGACAGATGCAGTTAGAACTCAAAATCAAACACGGTTTGTGCTAGCTCCTTGAAACTTGACACAGTAAAGTAGTTCTACGTTCTATCTCTAAGGTTTGTTTCCTCTTGTATCCTAAAGCTGGTACTGGCGAATAACACTTATACTGAAAGGGGTTGCCAAACTTCCAACACACTAGAGTCTCCTGAAATCTCAACATATATTTTTTCATCCAATCTTCATGATACTTTCAAGTAATGATCAGTACACGAATCCCACTTGGATGACAACGTTTAGTTCTCCTAGATTGAAGCATTCTTTTGGAGTAACAGTTTGAATTTTTAGGTTTCACTCTGTTTTCTCCTATATTGACAAATGTAGTTCGAACTCTAAATCAAACACGGTTTCTGCTAGCTTCTTGAAACTTGAAACAGTAAAGTAGTTCTACATTCTATTTTTATTTTTTGTTTCCTCTGGATGTAGACCTAAGCAGAGACTGACGAAAGACACATTCAATGAAAGGCATTGTTAGGCTGCCAAAATACTACAGTCTCCTGAAATCTCAACATATTTTTTTTCCGACCTTCATGATCATTTCAAGTAATGAGCAGTACACCAATAAAACGTGGATGTTCAAATTTCGTTCTCCTAGCTTGAAGCATTCGTTTGCAGTAACAGTTTGAATTTTTAGTTTTCACTCTGTTTTCTCCTATATTGACAGATGCAGATCGAACTCTAAATCAAACATGGTTTGTGCTAGCTTCTTGAAACTTGACACAATAAAGTAGTTCTACGTTCTATCTCTAAGGTTTGTTCCCTCTTGATGTAGCCTTAAGCAGAGACTGGCGAATAACACTTTCAATGAAAGGCGTTGTTAAGCACCCTAAAAACTACCGTCTCCTGAAATCTCAACATATATTTTTTCATCCAATCTTCATGATTCTTTCAAGTATTGATCAGTACACCAATCAAACGTGGATGCCCAAGTTTTGTTCTTCTAGGTTGTAGCATTCGTTTGCAGGAACAGTTAGAAATTATAGGTTTCACTCTGTTTTCTCCTATATTGACAGATGCAGTTAGAACTCTAAATCAAACGAGGTTTGTGCTAGCTTCTTGAAACTTGAACAATAAAGTAGTTCTACGTTCTATCTCTAAGGTTTGTTTCCTCTTGTATCCTAAAGCTGGGACTGGCGAATAACACTTATACTGAAAGGGGTTGCCAAACTTCCAACAAACTAGAGTCTCCTGAAATCTCACCATATATTTTTTCATCCAATCTTCATGATACTTTCAAGTAATGATCAGTACACCAATCCCACTTGGATGCCAAAGTTTAGTTCTCCTAGATTGAAGCATTCTTTTGGAGTAACAGTTTGAATTTTTAGGTTTCACTCTGTTTTCTCCTATATTGACAAATGTAGTTCGAACTCTAAATCAAACACGGTTTGTGCTAGCTTCTTGAAACTTGAAACAGTAAAGTAGTTCTACATTCTATTTTTATTTTTTGTTTCCTCTGGATGTAGACCTAAGCAGAGACTGACGAAAGACACATTCAATGAAAGGCGTTGTTAGGCTGCCAAAATACTACAGTCTCCTGAAATCTCAACATATTTTTTTTCCGACCTTCATGATCATTTAAAGTAATGAGCAGTACACCAATAAAACGTGGATGTTCAAGTTTCGTTCTCCTAGCTTGAAGCATTCGTTTGCAGTAACAGTTTGAATTTTTAGTTTTCACTCGGTTTTCTCCTATATTGACAGAAGCAGTTCGAACTCTAAATCAAACATGGTTTGTGCTAGCTTCTTGAAACTTGACACAATAAAGTAGTTCTACGTTCTATCTCTAAGGTTTGTTTCCTTTTGATGTAGCCTTAAGCAGAGACAGGCGAATAACACTTTCAATGAAAGGCGTTGTTAAGCTTCCAAAAAACTACCGTCTCCTGAAATCTCAACATATATTTTTTCATCCAATCTTCATGATTCTTTCAAGTGTTGATCAGTACACCAATCAAAAGTGGATGCCCAAGTTTTGTTCTTCTAGGTTGTAGCATTCGTTTGCAGGAACAGTTAGAAATTATAGGTTTCACTCTGTTTTCTCCTATATTGACAGAGGCAGATAGAACTCTAAATCAAACACGGTTTGTGCTAGCTTCTTGAAACTTGACACAATAAAGTAGTTCTACGTTCTATCTCTAAGGTTTGTTTCCTCTTGTATCCTAAAGCTGGGACTGGCGAATAACACTTATACTGAAAGGGGTTGCCAAACTTCCAACACACTAGAGTCTCCTGAAATCTCAACATATATTTTTTCATCCAATCTTCATGATACTTTCAAGTAATGATCAGTACACCAATCCCACTTGGATGCCAAAGTTTAGTTCTCCTAGATTGAAGCATTCTTTTGGAGTAACAGTTTGAATTTTTAGGTTTCACTCTGTTTTCTCCTATATTGACAGATGCAGTTCGAACTCTATATCAAACATGGTTTGAGCTAGCTTCTTGAAACTTGACACAATAAAGTAGTTCTATGTTCTATCTCTAAGGTTTGTTTCCTCTTGATGTAGCCTTAAGCAGAGACTGGCGAATAACACTTTCAATGAAAGGCGTTGTTAAGCTTCCAAAAAACTACCGTCTCCTGAAATCTCAACATATATCTTTTCATCCAATCTTCATGATTCTTTCAAGTATTGATCAGTACACCAATCAAACGTGGATGCCCAAGTTTTGTTCTTCTAGGTTGTAGCATTCGTTTGCAGGAACAGTTAGAAATTATAGGTTTCACTCTGTTTTCTCCTATATTCACAGATGCAGTTAGAACTCTAAATCAAACACGGTTTGTGCTAGCTTCTTGAAACTTGACACAGTAAAGTAGTTCTACGTTCTATCTCTAAGGTTTGTTTCCTCTTGTATCCTAAAGCTGGGACCTGCGAATAGCACTTATACTGAAAGGGGTTGCCAAACTTCCAACACACTAGAGTCTCCTGAAATTCCAACATATATTTTTTCATCCAGTCTTCATGATACTTTCAAGTAATGATCAGTACACCAATCCAACTTGGATGCCAAAGTTTAGTTCTCCTAGATTGAAGCATTCTTTTGGAGTAACAGTTTGAATTTTTAGGTGTCACTCTGTTTTCTTTTATATTGACAAATGTAGTTCGAACTCTAAATCAAACACGGTTTGTGCTAGCTTCTTGAAACTTGAAACAGTAAACTAGTTCTACATTCTATTTTTATTTTTTGTTTCCTCTGGATGTAGACCTAAGCAGAGACTCACGAAAGACACATTCAATGAAAGGCGTTGTTAGGCTGCCAAAATACTACAGTCTCCTGAAATCTCAACAAATTTTTTTTTCCGACCTTCATGATCATTTCAAGTAATGAGCAGTACACCAATAAAACGTGGATGTTCAAGTTTCGTTCTCCTAGGTTGAAGCATTCGTTTGCAGGAACAGTTTGAATTTTTAGTTTTCACTCGGTTTTCTCCTATATTGACAGATGCAGTTCGAACTCTAAATCAAACATGGTTTGTGCTAGCTTCTTGAAACTTGACACAATAAAGTAGTTCTACGTTCTATCTCTAAGGTTTGTTTCCTTTTGATGTAGCCTTAAGCAGAGACTGGCGAATAACACTTTCAATGAAAGGCGTTGTTAAGCTTCCAAAAAACTACAGTCTCCTGAAATCTCAACATATATTTTTTCATCCAATCTTCATGATTCTTTCAAGTATTGATCAGTACACCAATCAAACGTGGATGCCCAAGTTTTGTTCTTCTAGGTTGTAGCATTCGTTTGCAGGAACAGTTAGAAATTATAGGTTTCACTCTGTTTTCTCCTATATTGACAGATGCAGTTAGAACTCAAAATCAAACACGGTTTGTGCTAGCTCCTTGAAACTTGACACAGTAAAGTAGTTCTACGTTCTATCTCTAAGGTTTGTTTCCTCTTGTATCCTAAACCTGGTACTGGCGAATAACACTTATACTGAAAGGGGTTGCCAAACTTCCAACACACTAGAGTCTCCTGAAATCTCAACATATATTTTTTCATGCAATCTTCATGATACTTTCAAGTAATGATCAGTACACGAATCCCACTTGGATGCCAACGTTTAGTTCTCCTAGATTGAAGCATTCTTTTGGAGTAACAGTTTGAATTTTTAGGTTTCACTCTGTTTTCTCCTATATTGACAAATGTAGTTCGAACTCTAAATCAAACACGGTTTGTGCTAGCTTCTTGAAACTTGAAACAGTAAAGTAGTTCTACATTCTATTTTTATTTTTTGTTTCCTCTGGATGTAGACCTAAGCAGAGACTGACGAAAGACACATTCAATGAAAGGCATTGTTAGGCTGCCAAAATACTACAGTCTCCTGAAATCTCAACATATTTTTTTTCCGACCTTCATGATCATTTCAAGTAATGAGCAGTACACCAATAAAACGTGGATGTTCAAATTTCGTTCTCCTAGCTTGAAGCATTCGTTTGCAGTAACAGTTTGAATTTTTAGTTTTCACTCTGTTTTCTCCTATATTGACAGATGCAGTTAGAACTCTAAATCAAACATGGTTTGTGCTAGCTTCTTGAAACTTGACACAATAAAGTAGTTCTACGTTCTATCTCTAAGGTTTGTTTCCTTTTGATGTAGCATTAAGCAGAGACTGGCGAATAACACTTTCAATGAAAGGCGTTGTTAAGCTTCCAAAAAACTACCGTCTCCTGAAATCTCAACATATATTTTTTCATCCAATCTTCATGATTCTTTCAAGTATTGATCAGTACACCAATCAAACGTGGATGCCCAAGTTTTGTTCTTCTAGGTTGTAGCATTCGTTTGCAGCAACAGTTAGAAATTATAGGTTTCACTCTGTTTTCTCCTATATTGACAGATGCAGTTAGAACTCAAAATCAAACACGGTTTGTGCTAGCTCCTTGAAACTTGACACAGTAAAGTAGTTCTACGTTCTATCTCTAAGGTTTGTTTCCTCTTGTATCCTAAAGCTGGTACTGGCGAATAACACTTATACTGAAAGGGGTTGCCAAACTTCCAACACACTAGAGTCTCCTGAAATCTCAACATATATTTTTTCATCCAATCTTCATGATACTTTCAAGTAATGATCAGTACACCAATCCCACTTGATGCCAAAGTTTAGTTCTCCTAGATTGAAGCATTCTTTTGGAGTAACAGTTTGAATTTTTAGGTTTCACTCTGTTTTCTCCTATATTGACAAATGTAGTTCGAACTCTAAATCAAACACGGTTTGTGCTAGCTTCTTGAAACTTGAAACAGTAAAGTAGTTCTACATTCTATTTTTATTTTTTGTTTCCTCTGGATGTAGACCTAAGCAGAGACTGACGAAAGACACATTCAATGAAAGGCATTGTTAGGCTGCCAAAATACTACAGTCTCCTGAAATCTCAACATATTTTTTTTCCGACCTTCATGATCATTTCAAGTAATGAGCAGTACACCAATAAAACGTGGATGTTCAAATTTCGTTCTCCTAGCTTGAAGCATTCGTTTGCAGTAACAGTTTGAATTTTTAGTTTTCACTCTGTTTTCTCCTATATTGACAGATGCAGATCGAACTCTAAATCAAACATGGTTTGTGCTAGCTTCTTGAAACTTGACACAATAAAGTAGTTCTACGTTCTATCTCTAAGGTTTGTTCCCTCTTGATGTAGCCTTAAGCAGAGACTGGCGAATAACACTTTCAATGAAAGGCGTTGTTAAGCTTCCAAAAAACTACCGTCTCCTGAAATCTCAACATATATTTTTTCATCCAATCTTCATGATTCTTTCAAGTATTGATCAGTACACCAATCAAACGTGGATGCCCAAGTTTTGTTCTTCTAGGTTGTAGCATTCGTTTGCAGGAACAGTTAGAAATTATAGGTTTCACTCTGTTTTCTCCTATATTGACAGATGCAGTTAGAACTCTAAATCAAACACGTTTTGTGCTAGCTTCTTGAAACTTGACAAAATAAAGTAGTTCTACGTTCTATCTCTAAGGTTTGTTTCCTCTTGTATCCTAAAGCTGGGACTGGCGGATAACACTTATTCTGAAAGGGGTTGCCAAACTTCCAACACACTAGAGTCTCCTGAAATCTCAACATATATTTTTTCATCCAATCTTCATGATACTTTCAAGTAATGAGCAGTACACCAATCCCACTTGGATGCCAAAGTTTAGTTCTCCTAGATTGAAGCATTCTTTTGGAGTAACAGTTTGAATTTTTAGGTTTCACTCTGTTTTCTCCTATATTGACAAATGTAGTTCGAACTCTAAATCAAACACGGTTTGTGCTAGCTTCTTGAAACTTGAAACAGTAAAGTAGTTCTACATTCTATTTTTATTTTTTGTTTCCTCTGGATGTAGACCTAAGCAGAGACTGACAAAAGACACATTCAATGAAAGGCGTTGTTAGGCTGCCAAAATACTACAGTCTCCTGAAATCTCAACATATTTTTTTTTCCGACCTTCATGATAATTTCATGTAATCAGCAGTACACCAATAAAACGTGGATGTTCAAGTTTCGTTCTAATAGGTTGAAGCATTCATTTGCAGTAACAGTTTGAATTTTTAGTTTTCACTCTGTTTTCTCCTATATTGACAGATGCAGTTCGAACTCTAAATCAAACATGGTTTGTGCTAGCTTCTTGAAACTTGACACAATAAAGTAGTTCTACGTTCTATCTCTAAGGTTTGTTTCCTCTTGATGTAGCCTTAAGCAGAGACTGGCGAATAACACTTTCAATGAAAGGCATTGTTAAGCACCCTAAAAACTACCGTCTCCTGAAATCTCAACATATATTTTTTCATCCAATCTTCATGATTCTTTCAAGTATTGATCAGTACACCAATCAAACGTGGATGCCCAAGTTCTGTTCTTCTCGGTTGTAGCATTCGTTTGCAGGAACAGTTAGAAATTATAGGTTTCACTCTGTTTTCTCCTATATTGACAGATGCAGTTAGAACTCTAAATCAAACGAGGTTTGTGCTAGCTTCTTGAAACTTGACACAATAAAGTAGTTCTACGTTCTATCTCTAAGGTTTGTTTCCTCTTGTATCCTAAAGCTGGGACTGGCGAATAACACTTATACTGAAAGGGGTTGCCAAACTTCCAACACACTAGAGTCTCCTGAAATCTCACCATATATTTTTTCATCCAATCTTCATGATACTTTCAAGTAATGATCAGTACACCAATCCCACTTGGATGCCAAAGTTTAGTTTTCCTAGATTGAAGCATTCTTTTGGAGTAACAGTTTGAATTTTTAGGTTTCACTCTGTTTTCTCCTATATTGACAAATGTAGTTCGAACTCTAAATCAAACACGGTTTGTGCTAGCTTCTTGAAACTTGAAACAGTAAAGTAGTTCTACATTCTATTTTTATTTTTTGTTTCCTCTGGATGTAGACCTAAGCAGAGACTGACGAAAGACACATTCAATGAAAGGCGTTGTTAGGCTGCCAAAATACTACAGTCTCCTGAAATCTCAACATATTTTTTTTCCGACCTTCATGATCATTTAAAGTAATGAGCAGTACACCAATAAAACGTGGATATTCAAGTTTCGTTCTCCTAGCTTGAAGCATTCGTTTGCAGTAACAGTTTGAATTTTTAGTTTTCACTCGGTTTTCTCCTATATTGACAGAAGCAGTTCGAACTCTAAATCAAACATGGTTTGTGCTAGCTTCTTGAAACTTGACACAATAAAGTAGTTCTACGTTCTATCTCTAAGGTTTGTTTCCTTTTGATGTAGCCTTAAGCAGAGACTGGCGAATAACACTTTCAATGAAAGGCGTTGTTAAGCTTCCAAAAAACTACCGTCTCCTGAAATCTCAACATATATTTTTTCATCCAATCTTCATGATTCTTTCAAGTATTGATCAGTACACCAATCAAACGTGGATGCCCAAGTTTTGTTCTTCTAGGTTGTAGCATTCGTTTGCAGGAACAGTTAGAAATTATAGGTTTCACTCTGTTTTCTCCTATATTGACAGAGGCAGATAGAACTCTAAATCAAACTCGGTTTGTGCTAGCTTCTTGAAACTTGACACAATAAAGTAGTTCTACGTTCTATCTTTAAGGTTTGTTTCCTCTTGTATCCTAAAGCTGGGACTGGCGAATAACACTTATACTGAAAGGGGTTGCCAAACTTCCAACACACTAGAGTCTCCTGAAATCTCAACATATATTTTTTCATCCAATCTTCATGATACTTTCAAGTAATGATCAGTACACCAATCCCACTTGGATGCCAAAGTTTAGTTCTCCTAGATTGAAGCATTCTTTTGGAGTAACAGTTTGAATTTTTAGGTTTCACTCTGTTTTCTCCTATATTGACAGATGCAGTTCGAACTCTATATCAAACATGGTTTGTGCTAGCTTCTTGAAACTTGACACAATAAAGTAGTTCTATGTTCTATCTCTAAGGTTTGTTTCCTCTTGATGTAGCCTTAAGCAGAGACTGGCGAATAACACTTTCAATGAAAGGCGTTGTTAAGCTTCCAAAAACTACCGTCTCCTGAAATCTCAACATATATCTTTTCATCCAATCTTCATGATTCTTTCAAGTATTGATCAGTACACCAATCAAACGTGGATGCCCAAGTTTTGTTCTTCTAGGTTGTAGCATTCGTTTGCAGGAACAGTTAGAAATTATAGGTTTCACTCTGTTTTCTCCTATATTCACAGATGCAGTTAGAACTCTAAATCAAACACGGTTTGTGCTAGCTTCTTGAAACTTGACACAGTAAAGTAGTTCTACGTTCTATCTCTAAGGTTTGTTTCCTCTTGTATCCTAAAGCTGGGACCTGCGAATAGCACTTATACTGAAAGGGGTTGCCAAACTTCCAACACACTAGAGTCTCCTGAAATTTCAACATATATTTTTTCATCCAGTCTTCATGATACTTTCAAGTAATGATCAGTACACCAATCCCACTTGGATGCCAAAGTTTAGTTCTCCTAGATTGAAGCATTCTTTTGGAGTAACAGTTTGAATTTTTAGGTGTCACTCTGTTTCTTTTATATTGACAAATGTAGTTCGAACTCTAAATCAAACACGGTTTGTGCTAGCTTCTTGAAACTTGAAACAGTAAACTAGTTCTACATTCTATTTTTATTTTTTGTTTCCTCTGAATGTAGACCTAAGCAGAGACTCACGAAAGACACATTCAATGAAAGGCTTTGTTAGGCTGCCAAAATAATACAGTCTCCTGAAATCTCAACAAATTTTTTTTCCGACCTTCATGATCATTTCAAGTAATGAGCAGTACACCAATAAAACGTGGATGTTCAAGTTTCCTTCTCCTAGGTTGAAGCATTCATTTGCAGGAACAGTTTGAATTTTTAGTTTTCACTCGGTTTTCTCCTATATTGACAGATGCAGTTCGAACTCTAAATCAAACATGGTTTGTGCTAGCTTCTTGAAACTTGACACAATAAAGTAGTTCTACGTTCTATCTCTAAGGTTTGTTTCCTTTTGATGTAGCATTAAGCAGAGACTGGCGAATAACACTTTCAATGAAAGGCGTTGTTAAGCTTCCAAAAAACTACAGTCTCCTGAAATCTCAACATATATTTTTTCATCCAATCTTCATGATTCTTTCAAGTATTGATCAGTACACCAATCAAACGTGGATGCCCAAGTTTTGTTCTTCTAGGTTGTAGCATTCGTTTCCAGGAACAGTTAGAAATTATAGGTTTCACTCTGTTTTTTCCTATATTGACAGATGCAGTTAGAACTCAAAATCAAACACGGTTTGTGCTAGCTCCTTGAAACTTGACACAGTAAAGTAGTTCTACGTTCTATCTCTAAGGTTTGTTTCCTCTTGTATCCTAAAGCTGGTACTGGCGATAACACTTATACTGAAAGGGTTGCCAAACTTCCAACACACTAGAGTCTCCTGAAATCTCAACATATATTTTTTCATCCAATCTTCATGATACTTTCAAGTAATGATCAGTACACGAATCCCACTTGGATGCCAACGTTTAGTTCTCCTAGATTGAAGCATTCTTTTGGAGTAACAGTTTGAATTTTTAGGTTTCACTCTGTTTTCTCCTATATTGACAAATGTAGTTCGAACTCTAAATCAAACACGGTTTGTGCTAGCTTCTTGAAACTTGAAACAGTAAAGTAGTTCTACATTCTATTTTTATTTTTTGTTTCCTCTGGATGTAGACCTAAGCAGAGACTGACGAAAGACACATTCAATGAAAGGCGTTGTTAGGCTGCCAAAATACTACAGTCTCCTGAAATCTCAACATATTTTTTTTCCGACCTTCATGATAATTTCATGTAATCAGCAGTACACCAATAAAACGTGGATGTTCAAGTTTCGTTCTAATAGGTTGAAGCATTCATTTGCAGTAACAGTTTGAATTTTTAGTTTTCACTCTGTTTTCTCCTATATTGACAGATGCAGTTCGAACTCTAAATCAAACATGGTTTGTGCTAGCTTCTTGAAACTTGACACAATAAAGTAGTTCGACGTTATATCTCTAAGGTTTGTTTCCTCTTGATGTAGCCTTAAGCAGAGACTGGCGAATAACACTTTCAATGAAAGGCGTTGTTAAGCACCCTAAAAACTACCGTCTCCTGAAATCTCAACATATATTTTTTCATCCAATCTTCATGATTCTTTCAAGTATTGATCAGTACACCAATCAAACGTGGATGCCCAAGTTTTGTTCTTCTAGGTTGTAGCATTCGTTTGCAGGAACAGTTAGAAATTATAGGTTTCACTCTGTTTTCTCCTATATTGACAGATGCAGTTAGAACTCTAAATCAAACGAGGTTTGTGCTAGCTTCTTGAAACTTGACACAATAAAGTAGTTCTACGTTCTATCTCTAAGGTTTCTTTCCTCTTGTATCCTAAAGGTGGGACTGGCGAATAACACTTATACTGAAAGGGGTTGCCAAACTTCCAACACACTAGAGTCTCCTGAAATCTCACCATATATTTTTTCATCCAATCTTCATGATACTTTCAAGTAATGATCAGTACACCAATCCCACTTGGATCCCAATCCCAAAGTTTAGTTCTCCTAGATTGAAGCATTCTTTTGGAGTAACAGTTTGAATTTTTAGGTTTCACTCTGTTTTCTCCTATATTGACAAATGTAGTTCGAACTCTAATTCAAACACGGTTTGTGCTAGCTTCTTGAAACTTGAAACAGTAAAGTAGTTCTACATTCTATTTTAATTTTTTGTTTCCTCTGGATGTAGACCTAAGCAGAGACTGACGAAAGACACATTCAATGAAAGGCGTTGTTAGGCTGCCAAAATACTACAGTCTCCTGAAATCTCAACATATTTTTTTTTCCGACCTTCATGATCATTTAAAGTAATGAGCAGTACACCAATAAAACGTGGATATTCAAGTTTCGTTCTCCTAGCTTGAAGCATTCGTTTGCAGTAACAGTTTGAATTTTTAGTTTTCACTCTGTTATCTCCTATATTGACAGATGAAATTCGAACTCTAAATCAAACATGGTTTGTGCTAGCTTCTTGAAACTTGACACAATAAAGTAGTTCTACGTTCTATCTCTAAGGTTTGTTTCCTCTTGATGTAGCCTTAAGCAGAGACTGGCGAATAACACTTTAAATTAAAGGCGTTGTTAAGCTTCCAAAAAACTACCGTCTCCTGAAATCTCAACATATATTTTTTCATCCAATCTTCATGATTCTTTCAAGTATTGATCAGTACACCAATCAAACGTGGATGCCCAAGTTTTGTTCTTCTAGGTTGTAGCATTCGTTTGCAGGAACAGTTAGAAATTATAGGTTTCACTCTGTTTTCTCCTATATTGACAGATGCAGTTAGAACTCTAAATCAAACACGGTTTGTGATAGCTTCTTGAAACTTGACACAATAAAGTAGTTCTACGTTCTATCTCTAAGGTTTGTTTCCTCTTGTATGCTAAAGCTGGGACTGGCGAATAACACTTATACTGAAAGGGGTTGCCAAACTTCCAACACACTAGAGTCTCCTGAAATCTCAACATATATTTTTTCATCCAATCTTCATGATACTTTCAAGTAATGATCAGTACACGAATCCCACTTGGATGCCAACGTTTAGTTCTCCTAGATTGAAGCATTCTTTTGGAGTAACAGTTTGAATTTTTAGGTTTCACTCTGTTTTCTCCTATATTGACAAATGTAGTTCGAACTCTAAATCAAACACGGTTTGTGCTAGCTTCTTGAAACTTGAAACAGTAAAGTAGTTCTACATTCTATTTTTATTTTTGTTTCCTCTGGATGTAGACCTAAGCAGAGACTGACGAAAGACACATTCAATGAAAGGCGTTGTTAGGCTGCCAAAATACTACAGTCTCCTGAAATCTCAACTATTTTTTTTCCGACCTTCATGATAATTTCATGTAATCAGCAGTACACCAATAAAACGTGGATGTTCAAGTTTCGTTCTAATAGGTTGAAGCATTCATTTGCAGTAACAGTTTGAATTTTTAGTTTTCACTCTGTTTTCTCCTATATTGACAGATGCAGTTCGAACTCTAAATCAAACATGGTTTGTGCTAGCTTCTTGAAACTTGACACAATAAAGTAGTTCGACGTTATATCTCTAAGGTTTGTTTCCTCTTGATGTAGCCTTAAGCAGAGACTGGCGAATAACACTTTCAATGAAAGGCGTTGTTAAGCACCCTAAAAACTACCGTCTCCTGAAATCTCAACATATATTTTTTCATCCAATCTTCATGATTCTTTCAAGTATTGATCAGTACACCAATCAAACGTGGATGCCCAAGTTTGTTCTTCTAGGTTGTAGCATTCGTTTGCAGGAACAGTTAGAAATTATAGGTTTCACTCTGTTTTCTCCTATATTGACAGATGCAGTTAGAACTCTAAATCAAACGAGGTTTGTGCTAGCTTCTTGAAACTTGACACAATAAAGTAGTTCTACGTTCTATCTCTAAGGTTTCTTTCCTCTTGTATCCTAAAGGTGGGACTGGCGAATAACACTTATACTGAAAGGGGTTGCCAAACTTCCAACACACTAGAGTCTCCTGAAATCTCACCATATATTTTTTCATCCAATCTTCATGATACTTTCAAGTAATGATCAGTACACCAATCCCACTTGGATCCCAAAGTTTAGTTCTCCTAGATTGAAGCATTCTTTTGGAGTAACAGTTTGAATTTTTAGGTTTCACTCTGTTTTCTCCTATATTGACAAATGTAGTTCGAACTCTAATTCAAACACGGTTTGTGCTAGCTTCTTGAAACTTGAAACAGTAAAGTAGTTCTACATTCTATTTTAATTTTTTGTTTCCTCTGGATGTAGACCTAAGCAGAGACTGACGAAAGACACATTCAATGAAAGGCGTTGTTAGGCTGCCAAAATACTACAGTCTCCTGAAATCTCAACATATTTTTTTTCCGACCTTCATGATCATTTAAAGTAATGAGCAGTACACCAATAAAACGTGGATATTCAAGTTTCGTTCTCCTAGCTTGAAGCATTCGTTTGCAGTAACAGTTTGAATTTTTAGTTTTCACTCTGTTATCTCCTATATTGACAGATGAAATTCGAACTCTAAATCAAACATGGTTTGTGCTAGCTTCTTGAAACTTGACACAATAAAGTAGTTCTACGTTCTATCTCTAAGGTTTGTTTCCTCTTGATGTAGCCTTAAGCAGAGACTGGCGAATAACACTTTAAATTAAAGGCGTTGTTAAGCTTCCAAAAAACTACCGTCTCCTGAAATCTCAACATATATTTTTTCATCCAATCTTCATGATTCTTTCAAGTATTGATCAGTACACCAATCAAACGTGGATGCCCAAGTTTTGTTCTTCTAGGTTGTAGCATTCGTTTGCAGGAACAGTTAGAAATTATAGGTTTCACTCTGTTTTCTCCTATATTGACAGATGCAGTTAGAACTCTAAATCAAACACGGTTTGTGATAGCTTCTTGAAACTTGACACAATAAAGTAGTTCTACGTTCTATCTCTAAGGTTTGTTTCCTCTTGTATGCTAAAGCTGGGACTGGCGAATAACACTTATACTGAAAGGGGTTGCCAAACTTCCAACACACTAGAGTCTCCTGAAATCTCAACATATATTTTTTCATCCAATCTTCATGATACTTTCAAGTAATGATCAGTACACGAATCCCACTTGGATGCCAACGTTTAGTTCTCCTAGATTGAAGCATTCTTTTGGAGTAACAGTTTGAATTTTTAGGTTTCACTCTGTTTTCTCCTATATTGACAAATGTAGTTCGAACTCTAAATCAAACACGGTTTGTGCTAGCTTCTTGAAACTTGAAACAGTAAAGTAGTTCTACATTCTATTTTTATTTTTTGTTTCCTCTGGATGTAGACCTAAGCAGAGACTGACGAAAGACACATTCAATGAAAGGCATTGTTAGGCTGCCAAAATACTACAGTCTCCTGAAATCTCAACATATTTTTTTTCCGACCTTCATGATCATTTCAAGAAATGAGCAGTACACCAATAAAACGTGGATGTTCAAATTTCGTTCTCCTAGCTTGAAGCATTCGTTTGCAGTAACAGTTTGAATTTTTAGTTTTCACTCTGTTTTCTCCTATATTGACAGATGCAGATCGAACTCTAAATCAAACATGGTTTGTGCTAGCTTCTTGAAACTTGACACAATAAAGTAGTTCTACGTTCTATCTCTAAGGTTTGTTTCCTCTTGATGTAGCCTTAAGCAGAGATTGGCGAATAACACTTTCAATGAAAGGCGTTGTTAAGCTTCCAAAAAACTACCGTCTCCTGAAATCTCAACATATATTTTTTCATCCAATCTTCATGATTCTTTCAAGTATTGATCAGTACACCAATCAAACGTGGATGCCCAAGTTTTGTTCTTCTAGGTTGTAGCATTCGTTTGCAGGAACAGTTAGAAATTATAGGTTTCACTCTGTTTTCTCCTATATTGACAGATGCAGTTAGAACTCTAAATCAAACACGTTTTGTGCTAGCTTCTTGAAACTTGACAAAATAAAGTAGTTCTACGTTCTATCTCTCAGGTTTGTTTCCTCTTGTATCCTAAAGCTGGGACTGGCGAATAACACTTATTCTGAAAGGGGTTGCCAAACTTCCAACACACTAGAGTCTCCTGAAATCTCAACATATATTTTTTTATCCAATCTTCATGATACTTTCAAGTAATGAGCAGTACACCAATCCCACTTGGATGCCAAAGTTTAGTTCTCCTAGATTGAAGCATTCTTTTGGAGTAACAGTTTGAATTTTTAGGTTTCACTCTGTTTTCTCCTATATTGACAAATGTAGTTCGAACTCTAAATCAAACACGGTTTGTGCTAGCTTCTTGAAACTTGAAACAGTAAAGTAGTTCTACATTCTATTTTTATTTTTTGTTTCCTCTGGATGTAGACCTAAGCAGAGACTGACGAAAGACACATTCAATGAAAGGCGTTGTTAGGCTGCCAAAATACTACAGTCTCCTGAAATCTCAACATATTTTTTTTTCCGTCCTTCATGATAATTTCATGTAATCAGCAGTACACCAATAAAACGTGGATGTTCAAGTTTCGTTCTCCTAGGTTGAAGCATTCGTTTGCAGTAACAGTTTGAATTTTTAGTTTTCACTCTGTTTTCTCCTATATTGACAGATGCAGTTCGAACTCTAAATCAAACATGGTTTGTGCTAGCTTCTTGAAACTTGACACAATAAAGTAGTTCTACGTTATATCTCTAAGGTTTCTTTCCTCTTGATGTAGCCTTAAGCAGAGACTGGCGAATAACACTTTCAATGAAAGGCGTTGTTAAGCACCCTAAAAACTACCGTCTCCTGAAATCTCAACATATATTTTTTCATCCAATCTTCATGATTCTTTCAAGTATTGATCAGTACACCAATCAAACGTGGATGCCCAAGTTTTGTTCTTCTAGGTTGTAGCATTCGTTTGCAGGAACAGTTAGAAATTATAGGTTTCACTCTGTTTTCTCCTATATTGACAGATGCAGTTAGAACTCTAAATCAAACGAGGTTTGTGCTAGCTTCTTGAAACTTGACACAATAAAGTAGTTCTACGTTCTATCTCTAAGGTTTGTTTCCTCTTGTATCCTAAAGCTGGGACTGGCGAATAACACTTATACTGAAAGGGGTTGCCAAACTTCCAACACACTAGAGTCTCCTGAAATCTCACCATATATTTTTTCATCCAATCTTCATGATACTTTCAAGTAATGATCAGTACACCAATCCCACTTGGATGCCAAAGTTTAGTTTTCCTAGATTGAAGCATTCTTTTGGAGTAACAGTTTGAATTTTTAGGTTTCACTCTGTTTTCTCCTATATTGACAAATGTAGTTCGAACTCTAAATCAAACACGGTTTGTGCTAGCTTCTTGAAACTTGAAACAGTAAAGTAGTTCTACATTCTATTTTTATTTTTTGTTTCCTCTGGATGTAGACCTAAGCAGAGACTGACGAAAGACACATTCAATGAAAGGCGTTGTTAGGCTGCCAAAATACTACAGTCTCCTGAAATCTCAACATATTTTTTTTCCGACCTTCATGATCATTTAAAGTAATGAGTGTACACCAATAAAACGTGGATATTCAAGTTTCGTTCTCCTAGCTTGAAGCATTCGTTTGCAGTAACAGTTTGAATTTTTAGTTTTCACTCTGTTATCTCCTATATTGACAGATGCAGTTCGAACTCTAAATCAAACATGGTTTGTGCTAGCTTCTTGAAACTTGACACAATAAAGTAGTTCTACGTTCTATCTCTAAGGTTTTTTTCCTCTTGATGTAGCCTTAAGCAGAGACTGGCGAATAACACTTTAAATTAAAGGCGTTGTTAAGCTTCCAAAAAACTACCGTCTCCTGAAATCTCAACATATATTTTTTCATCCAATCTTCATGATTCTTTCAAGTATTGATCAGTACACCAATCAAACGTGGATGCCCAAGTTTTGTTCTTCTAGGTTGTAGCATTCGTTTGCAGGAACAGTTAGAAATTATAGGTTTCACTCTGTTTTCTCCTATATTGACAGATGCAGTTAGAACTCTAAATCAAACACGGTTTGTGATTGCTTCTTGAAACTTGACACAATAAAGTAGTTCTACGTTCTATCTCTAAGGTTTGTTTCCTCTTGTATCCTAAAGCTGGGACTGGCGAATAACACTTATTTTGAAAGGGGTTGCCAAACTTCCAACACACTATAGACTCCTGAAATCTCAACAGATATTTTTTCAGCCAATCTTCATGATACTTTCAAGTAATGAGCAGTACACCAATCCCACTTGGATGCCAAAGTTTAGTTCTCCTAGATTGAAGCATTCTTTTGGAGTAACAGTTTGAAGTTTTAGGTTTCACTCTGTTTTCTCCTATATTGACAAATGTAGTTCGAACTCTAAATCAAACACGGTTTGTGCTAGCTTCTTGAAACTTGAAACAGTAAAGTAGTTCTACATTCTATTTTTATTTTTTGTTTCCTCTGGATGTAGACCTAAGCAGAGACTGACGAAAGACACATTCAATGAAAGGCGTTGTTAGGCTGCCAAAATACTACAGTCTCCTGAAATCTCAACATATTTTTTTTTCCGTCCTTCATGATAATTTCATGTAATCAGCAGTACACCAATAAAACGTGGATGTTCAAGTTTCGTTCTCCTAGGTTGAAGCATTCGTTTGCAGTAACAGTTTGAATTTTTAGTTTTCACTCTGTTTTCTCCTATATTGACAGATGCAGTTCGAACTCTAAATCAAACATGGTTTGTGCTAGCTTCTTGAAACTTGACACAATAAAGTAGTTCTACGTTATATCTCTAAGGTTTCTTTCCTCTTGATGTAGCCTTAAGCAGAGACTGGCGAATAACACTTTCAATGAAAGGCGTTGTTAAGCACCCTAAAAACTACCGTCTCCTGAAATCTCAACATATATTTTTTCATCCAATCTTCATGATTCTTTCAAGTATTGATCAGTACACCAATCAAACGTGGATGCCCAAGTTTTGTTCTTCTAGGTTGTAGCATTCGTTTGCAGGAACAGTTAGAAATTATAGGTTTCACTCTGTTTTCTCCTATATTGACAGATGCAGTTAGAACTCTAAATCAAACGAGGTTTGTGCTAGCTTCTTGAAACTTGACACAATAAAGTAGTTCTACGTTCTATCTCTAAGGTTTGTTTCCTCTTGTATCCTAAAGCTGGGACTGGCGAATAACACTTATACTGAAAGGGGTTGCCAAACTTCCAACACACTAGAGTCTCCTGAAATCTCACCATATATTTTTTCATCCAATCTTCATGATACTTTCAAGTAATGATCAGTACACCAATCCCACTTGGATGCCAAAGTTTAGTTTTCCTAGATTGAAGCATTCTTTTGGAGTAACAGTTTGAATTTTTAGGTTTCACTCTGTTTTCTCCTATATTGACAAATGTAGTTCGAACTCTAAATCAAACACGGTTTGTGCTAGCTTCTTGAAACTTGAAACAGTAAAGTAGTTCTACATTCTATTTTTATTTTTTGTTTCCTCTGGATGTAGACCTAAGCAGAGACTGACGAAAGACACATTCAATGAAAGGCGTTGTTAGGCTGCCAAAATACTACAGTCTCCTGAAATCTCAACATATTTTTTTTCCGACCTTCATGATCATTTAAAGTAATGAGTGTACACCAATAAAACGTGGATATTCAAGTTTCGTTCTCCTAGCTTGAAGCATTCGTTTGCAGTAACAGTTTGAATTTTTAGTTTTCACTCTGTTATCTCCTATATTGACAGATGCAGTTCGAACTCTAAATCAAACATGGTTTGTGCTAGCTTCTTGAAACTTGACACAATAAAGTAGTTCTACGTTCTATCTCTAAGGTTTTTTTCCTCTTGATGTAGCCTTAAGCAGAGACTGGCGAATAACACTTTAAATTAAAGGCGTTGTTAAGCTTCCAAAAAACTACCGTCTCCTGAAATCTCAACATATATTTTTTCATCCAATCTTCATGATTCTTTCAAGTATTGATCAGTACACCAATCAAACGTGGATGCCCAAGTTTTGTTCTTCTAGGTTGTAGCATTCGTTTGCAGGAACAGTTAGAAATTATAGGTTTCACTCTGTTTTCTCCTATATTGACAGATGCAGTTAGAACTCTAAATCAAACACGGTTTGTGATTGCTTCTTGAAACTTGACACAATAAAGTAGTTCTACGTTCTATCTCTAAGGTTTGTTTCCTCTTGTATCCTAAAGCTGGGACTGGCGAATAACACTTATTTTGAAAGGGGTTGCCAAACTTCCAACACACTATAGACTCCTGAAATCTCAACAGATATTTTTTCAGCCAATCTTCATGATACTTTCAAGTAATGAGCAGTACACCAATCCCACTTGGATGCCAAAGTTTAGTTCTCCTAGATTGAAGCATTCTTTTGGAGTAACAGTTTGAAGTTTTAGGTTTCACTGTGTTTTCTCCTATATTGACAAATGTAGTTCGAACTCTAAATCAAACACGGTTTGTGCTAGCTTCTTGAAACTTGAAACAGTAAAGTAGTTCTCCATTCTATTTTTATTTTTTGTTTCCTCTGGATGTAGACCTAAGCAGAGACTGACGAAAGACACATTCAATGAAAGGCGTTGTTAGGCTGCCAAAATACTACAGTCTTTTGAAATCTCAACATATTTTTTTTTCCGACCTTCATGATCATTTCAAGTAATGAGCAGTACACCAATAAAACGTGGATGTTCAAGTTTCGTTCTCCTAGGTTGAAGCATTCGTTTGCAGTAACAGTTTGAATTTTTAGTTTTCACTCTGTTTTCTCCTATATTGACAGATGCAGTTCGAACTCTAAATCAAACATGGTTTGTGCTAGCTTCTTGAAACTTGACACAATAAAGTAGTTCTACGTTCTATCTAAAGTTTGTTTCCTCTTGATGTAGCCTTAAGCAGAGACTGGCGAATAACACTTTCAATGAAAGGCGTTGTTAAGCTTCCAAAAAACTACCGTCTCCTGAAATCTCAACATATTTTTTTTCATCCAATCTTCATGATTCTTTCAAGTATTGATCAGTACACCAATCAAACGTGGATGCCCAAGTTTTGTTCTTCTAGGTTGTAGCATTCGTTTGCAGGAACAGTTAGAAATTATAGGTTTCACTCTGTTTTCTCCTATATTGACAGATGCAGTTAGAACTCTAAATCAAACACGGTTTGTGCTAGCTTCTTGAAACTTGACACAATAAAGTAGTTCTACGTTATATCTCTAAGGTTTGTTTCCTCTTGATGTAGCCTTAAGCAGAGACTGGCGAATAACACTTTCAATGAAAGGCGTTTTTAAGCACCCAAAAAACTACCGTCTCCTGAAATCTCAACATATATTTTTTCATCCAATCTTCATGATTCTTTCAAGTATTGATGAGTACACCAATCAAACGTGGATGCCCAAGTTTTGTTCTTCTAGGTTGTAGCATTCGTTTGCAGGAACAGTTAGAAATTATAGGTTTCACTCTGTTTTCTCCTATATTGACAGATGCAGTTAGAACTCTAAATCAAACACGGTTTGTGCTAGCTTCTTGAAACTTGACACAATAAAGTAGTTCTACGTTCTATCTCTAAGGTTTGTTTCCTCTTGTATCCTAAAGCTGGGACTGGCGAATAACACTTATTCTGAAAGGGGTTGCCAAACTTCCAACACACTATAGTCTCCTGAAATCTCAACATATATTTTTTCATCCAATCTTCATGATACTTTCAAGTAATGATCAGTACACCAATCCCACTTGGATGCCAAAGTTTAGTTCTCCTAGATTGAAGCATTCTTTTGGAGTAACAGTTTGAAGTTTTAGGTTTCACTCTGTTTTCTCCTATATTGACAAATGTAGTTCGAACTCTAAATCAAACACGGTTTGTGCTAGCTTCTTGAAACTTGAAACAGTAAAGTAGTTCTACATTCTATTTTTATTTTTTGTTTCCTCTGGATGTAGACCTAAGCAGAGACTGACGAAAGACACATTCAATGAAAGGCGTTGTTAGGCTGCCAAAATACTACAGTCTCCTGAAATCTCAACATATTTTTTTTTCCGACCTTCATGATCATTTCAATTAATGAGCAGTACACCAATAAAACGTGGATGTTCAAGTTTCGTTCTCCTAGGTTGAAGCATTCGTTTGCAGTAACAGTTTGAATTTTTACTTTTCACTCTGTTTTCTCCTATATTTACAGATGCAGTTCGAACTCTAAATCAAACATGGTTTGTGCTAGCTTCTTGAAACTTGACACAATAAAGTAGTTCTACATTCTATCTCTAAGGTTTGTTTCCTCTTGATGTAGCCTTAAGCAGAGACTGGCGAATAACACTTTCAATGAAAGGCGTTGTTAAGCTTCCAAAAAACTACCGTCTCCTGAAATCTCAACATATATTTTTTCATCCAATCTTCATGATTCTTTCAAGTATTGATCAGTACACCAATCAAACGTGGATGCCCAAGTTCTGTTCTTCTCGGTTGTAGCATTCGTTTGCAGGAACAGTTAGAAATTATAGGTTTCACTCTGTTTTCTCCTATATTGACAGATGCAGTTAGAACTCTAAATCAAACACGGTTTGTGCTAGCTTCTTGAAACTTGACACAATAAAGTAGTTCTACGTTCTATCTCTAAGGTTTGTTTCCTCTTGTATCCTAAAGCTGGGACTGGCGAATAACACTTATACTGAAAGGGGTTGCCAAACTTCCAACACACTAGAGTCTCCTGAAATCTCAACATATATTTTTTTATCCAATCTTCATGATACTTTCAAGTAATGATAAGAACAACAATCCCACTTGGATGCGAAAGTTTAGTTCTCCTAGATTGAAGCATTCTTTTGGAGTAACAGTTTGAATTTTTAGGTTTCACTCTGTTTTCTCCTATATTGACAAATGTAGTTCGAACTCTAAATCAAACACGGTTTGTGCTAGCTTCTTGAAACTTGATACAGTAAAGTAGTTCTACATTCTATTTTTATTTTTTGTTTCCTCTGGATGTAGACCTAAGCAGAGACTGACGAAAGACACATTCAATGAAAGGCGTTGTTAGGCTGCCAAAATACTACAGTCTCCTGAAATCTCAACATATTTTTTTTTCCGACCTTCATGATCATTTCAAGTAATGAGCAGTACACCAATAAAACGTGGATGTTCAAGTTTTGTTCTCCTAGCTTGAAGCATTCGTTTGCAGTAACAGTTTGAATTTTTAGTTTTCACTCTGTTTTCTCCTATATTGACAGATGCAGTTCGAAATCTAAATCAAACATGGTTTGTGCTAGCTTCATGAAACTTGACACAATAAAGTAGTTCTACGTTCTATCTCTAAGGTTTGTTTCCTCTTGATGTAGTCTTAAGCAGAGACTGGCGAATAACACTTTCAATGAAAGGCCTTGTTAAGCTTCCAAAAAACTACGGTCTCCTGAAATCTCAACATATATCTTTTCATCCAATCTTCATGATTCTTTCAAGTATTGATCAGTACACCAATCAAACGTGGATGCCCAAGTTTTGTTCTTCTAGATTGTAGGATTCGTTTGCAGGAACAGTTAGAAATTATAGGTTTCACTCTGTTTTCTCCTATATTGACAGATGCAGTTAGAACTCTAAATCAAACACGGTTTGTGCTAGCTTCTTGAAACTTGACACAATAAAGTAGTTCTACGTTCTATCTCTAAGGTTTGTTTCCTCTTGATGTAGCCTTAAGCAGAGACTGGCTAATAAACACTTTCAATGAAAGGCGTTGTTAAGCTTTCAAAAAACTACCGTCTCCTGAAATCTCAACATATATCTTTTCATCCAATCTTCATGATTCTTTCAAGTATTGATCAGTACACAAATCAAACGTGGATGCCCAAGTTTTGTTCTTCTAGGTTGTAGCATTCGTTTGCAGGAACAGTTAGAAATTATAGGTTTCACTCTGTTTTCTCCTATATTGACAGATGCAGTTAGAACTCTAAATCAAACGAGGTTTGTGCTAGCTTCTTGAAACTTGACACAATAAAGTAGTTCTACGTTCTATCTCTAAGGTTTGTTTCCTCTTGTATCCTAAAGCTGGGACTGGCGAATAACACTTATACTGAAAGGGGTTGCCAAACTTCCAACACACTAGAGTCTCCTGAAATCTCACCATATATTTTTTCATCCAATCTTCATGATACTTTCAAGTAATGATCAGTACACCAATCCCACTTGGATGCCAAAGTTTAGTTTTCCTAGATTGAAGCATTCTTTTGGAGTAACAGTTTGAATTTTTAGGTTTCACTCTGTTTTCTCCTATATTGACAAATGTAGTTCGAACTCTAAATCAAACACGGTTTGTGCTAGCTTCTTGAAACTTGAAACAGTAAAGTAGTTCTACATTCTATTTTTATTTTTTGTTTCCTCTGGATGTAGACCTAAGCAGAGACTGACGAAAGACACATTCAATGAAAGGCGTTGTTAGGCTGCCAAAATACTACAGTCTCCTGAAATCTCAACATATTTTTTTTTCGACCTTCATGATCATTTAAAGTAATGAGCAGTACACCAATAAAACGTGGATATTCAAGTTTCGTTCTCCTAGCTTGAAGCATTCGTTTGCAGTAACAGTTTGAATTTTTAGTTTTCACTCTGTTATCTCCTATATTGACAGATGCAGTTCGAACTCTAAATCAAACATGGTTTGTGCTAGCTTCTTGAAACTTGACACAATAAAGTAGTTCTACGTTCTATCTCTAAGGTTTTTTCCTCTTGATGTAGCCTTAAGCAGAGACTGGCGAATAACACTTTAAATTAAAGGCGTTGTTAAGCTTCCAAAAACTACCGTCTCCTGAAATCTCAACATATATTTTTTCATCCAATCTTCATGATTCTTTCAAGTATTGATCAGTACACCAATCAAACGTGGATGCCCAAGTTTTGTTCTTCTAGGTTGTAGCATTCGTTTGCAGGAACAGTTAGAAATTATAGGTTTCACTCTGTTTTCTCCTATATTGACAGATGCAGTTAGAACTCTAAATCAAACACGGTTTGTGATTGCTTCTTGAAACTTGACACAATAAAGTAGTTCTACGTTCTATCTCTAAGGTTTGTTTCCTCTTGTATCCTAAAGCTGGGACTGGCGAATAACACTTATTTTGAAAGGGGTTGCCAAACTTCCAACACACTATAGACTCCTGAAATCTCAACAGATATTTTTTCAGCCAATCTTCATGATACTTTCAAGTAATGAGCAGTACACCAATCCCACTTGGATGCCAAAGTTTAGTTCTCCTAGATTGAAGCATTCTTTTGGAGTAACAGTTTGAAGTTTTAGGTTTCACTGTGTTTTCTCCTATATTGACAAATGTAGTTCGAACTCTAAATCAAACACGGTTTGTGCTAGCTTCTTGAAACTTGAAACAGTAAAGTAGTTCTCCATTCTATTTTTATTTTTTGTTTCCTCTGGATGTAGAGCTAAGCAGAGACTGACGAAAGACACATTCAATGAAAGGCGTTGTTAGGCTGCCAAAATACTACAGTCTTTTGAAATCTCAACATATTTTTTTTCCGACCTTCATGATCATTTCAAGTAATGAGCAGTACACCAATAAAACGTGGATGTTCAAGTTTCGTTCTCCTAGGTTGAAGCATTCGTTTGCAGTAACAGTTTGAATTTTTAGTTTTCACTCTGTTTTCTCCTATATTGACAGATGCAGTTCGAACTCTAAATCAAACATGGTTTGTGCTAGCTTCTTGAAACTTGACACAATAAAGTAGTTCTACGTTCTATCTAAAGTTTGTTTCCTCTTGATGTAGCCTTAAGCAGAGACTGGCGAATAACACTTTCAATGAAAGGCGTTGTTAAGCTTCCAAAAAACTACCGTCTCCTGAAATCTCAACATATTTTTTTTCATCCAATCTTCATGATTCTTTCAAGTATTGATCAGTACACCAATCAAACGTGGATGCCCAAGTTTTGTTCTTCTAGGTTGTAGCATTCGTTTGCAGGAACAGTTAGAAATTATAGGTTTCACTCTGTTTTCTCCTATATTGACAGATGCAGTTAGAACTCTAAATCAAACACGGTTTGTGCTATCTTCTTGAAACTTGACACAATAAAGTAGTTCTACGTTATATCTCTAAGGTTTGTTTCCTCTTGATGTAGCCTTAAGCAGAGACTGGCGAATAACACTTTCAATGAAAGGCGTTTTTAAGCACCCAAAAAACTACCGTCTCCTGAAATCTCAACATATATTTTTTCATCCAATCTTCATGATTCTTTCAAGTATTGATGAGTACACCAATCAAACGTGGATGCCCAAGTTTTGTTCTTCTAGGTTGTAGCATTCGTTTGCAGGAACAGTTAGAAATTATAGGTTTCACTCTGTTTTCTCCTATATTGACAGATGCAGTTAGAACTCTAAATCAAACACGGTTTGTGCTAGCTTCTTGAAACTTGACACAATAAAGTAGTTCTACGTTCTATCTCTAAGGTTTGTTTCCTCTTGTATCCTAAAGCTGGGACTGGCGAATAACACTTATTCTGAAAGGGGTTGCCAAACTTCCAACACACTATAGTCTCCTGAAATCTCAACATATATTTTTTCATCCAATCTTCATGATACTTTCAAGTAATGATCAGTACACCAATCCCACTTGGATGCCAAAGTTTAGTTCTCCTAGATTGAAGCATTCTTTTGGAGTAACAGTTTGAAGTTTTAGGTTTCACTCTGTTTTCTCCTATATTGACAAATGTAGTTCGAACTCTAAATCAAACACGGTTTGTGCTAGCTTCTTGAAACTTGAAACAGTAAAGTAGTTCTACATTCTATTTTTATTTTTTGTTTCCTCTGGATGTAGACCTAAGCAGAGACTGACGAAAGACACATTCAATGAAAGGCGTTGTTAGGCTGCCAAAATACTACAGTCTCCTGAAATCTCAACATATTTTTTTTTCCGACCTTCATGATCATTTCAACTAATGAGCAGTACACCAATAAAACGTGGATGTTCAAGTTTCGTTCTCCTAGGTTGAAGCATTCGTTTGCAGTAACAGTTTGAATTTTTACTTTTCACTCTGTTTTCTCCTATATTTACAGATGCAGTTCGAACTCTAAATCAAACATGGTTTGTGCTAGCTTCTTGAACTTGACACAATAAAGTAGTTCTACATTCTATCTCTAAGGTTTGTTTCCTCTTGATGTAGCCTTAAGCAGAGACTGGCGAATAACACTTTCAATGAAAGGCGTTGTTAAGCTTCCAAAAAACTACCGTCTCCTGAAATCTCAACATATATTTTTTCATCCAATCTTCATGATTCTTTCAAGTATTGATCAGTACACCAATCAAACGTGGATGCCCAAGTTCTGTTCTTCTCGGTTGTAGCATTCGTTTGCAGGAACAGTTAGAAATTATAGGTTTCACTCTGTTTTCTCCTATATTGACAGATGCAGTTAGAACTCTAAATCAAACACGGTTTGTGCTAGCTTCTTGAAACTTGACACAATAAAGTAGTTCTACGTTCTATCTCTAAGGTTTGTTTCCTCTTGTATCCTAAAGCTGGGACTGGCGAATAACACTTATACTGAAAGGGGTTGCCAAACTTCCAACACACTAGAGTCTCCTGAAATCTCAACATATATTTTTTTATCCAATCTTCATGATACTTTCAAGTAATGATAAGAACAACAATCCCACTTGGATGCGAAAGTTTAGTTCTCCTAGATTGAAGCATTCTTTTGGAGTAACAGTTTGAATTTTTAGGTTTCACTCTGTTTTCTCCTATATTGACAAATGTAGTTCGAACTCTAAATCAAACACGGTTTGTGCTAGCTTCTTGAAACTTGATACAGTAAAGTAGTTCTACATTCTATTTTTATTTTTTGTTTCCTCTGGATGTAGACCTAAGCAGAGACTGACGAAAGACACATTCAATGAAAGGCGTTGTTAGGCTGCCAAAATACTACAGCCTCCTGAAATCTCAACATATTTTTTTTTCCGACCTTCATGATCATTTCAAGTAATGAGCAGTACACCAATAAAACGTGGATGTTCAAGTTTTGTTCTCCTAGCTTGAAGCATTCGTTTGCAGTAACAGTTTGAATTTTTAGTTTTCACTCTGTTTTCTCCTATATTGACAGATGCAGTTCGAAATCTAAATCAAACATGGTTTGTGCTAGCTTCATGAAACTTGACACAATAAAGTAGTTCTACGTTCTATCTCTAAGGTTTGTTTCCTCTTGATGTAGTCTTAAGCAGAGACTGGCGAATAACACTTTCAATGAAAGGCCTTGTTAAGCTTCCAAAAAACTACGGTCTCCTGAAATCTCAACATATATCTTTTCATCCAATCTTCATGATTCTTTCAAGTATTGATCAGTACACCAATCAAACGTGGATGCCCAAGTTTTGTTCTTCTAGATTGTAGCATTCGTTTGCAGGAACAGTTAGAAATTATAGGTTTCACTCTGTTTTCTACTATATTGACAGATGCAGTTAGAACTCTAAATCAAACACGGTTTGTGCTAGCTTCTTGAAACTTGACACAATAAAGTAGTTCTACGTTCTATCTCTAAGGTTTGTTTCCTCTTGATGTAGCCTTAAGCAGAGACTGGCGAATAACACTCTCATTGAAAGGCGTTGTTAAGCTTCCAAAAAAACTACCGTCTCCTGAAATCTCAACATATATCTTTTCATCCAATCTTCATGATTCTTTCAGGTATTGATCAGTACACCAATCAAACGTGGATGCCCAAGTTTTGTTCTTCTAGGTTGTAGCATTCGTTTGCAGGAACAGTAAGAAATTATAGGTTTCACTCTGTTTTCTCCTATATTGACAGATGCACTTAGAACTCTAAATCAAACACGGTTTGTGCTAGCTTCTTGAAACTTGACACAATAAAGTAGTTCTACGTTCTATCTCTAAGGTTTGTTTCCTCCTGTATCCTAAAGCTGGGACTGGCGAATAACACTTATACTGAAAGGGGTTGCCAAACTTCCAACACACTAGAGTCTCCTGAAATTTCAACATATATTTTTTCATCCAATCTTCATGATACTTTCAAGTAATGATCAGTACACCAATCCCACTTGGATGCCAAAGTTTATTTCTCCTAGATTGAAGCATTCTTTTGGAGTAACAGTTTGAATTTTTAGGTTTCACTCTGTTTTCTCCTATATTGACAAATGTTGTTCGAACTCTAAATCAAACACGGTTTGTGCTAGCTTCTTGAAACTTGAAACAGTAAAGTAGTTCTACATTCTATTTTTATTTTTTGTTTCCTCTGGATGTAGACCTAAGCAGAGACTGACGAAAGACACATTCAATGAAAGGCGTTGTTAGGCTGCCAAAATACTACAGTCTCCTGAAATCTCAACATATTTTTTTTTCCGACCTTCATGATCATTTCAACTAATGAGCAGTACACCAATAAAACGTGGATGTTCAAGTTTCGTTCTCCTAGGTTGAAGCATTCGTTTGCAGTAACAGTTTGAATTTTTACTTTTCACTCTGTTTTCTCCTATATTTACAGATGCAGTTCGAACTCTAAATCAAACATGGTTTGTGCTAGCTTCTTGAAACTTGACACAATAAAGTAGTTCTACATTCTATCTCTAAGGTTTGTTTCCTCTTGATGTAGCCTTAAGCAGAGACTGGCGAATAACACTTTCAATGAAAGGCGTTGTTAAGCTTCCAAAAAACTACCGTCTCCTGAAATCTCAACATATATTTTTTCATCCAATCTTCATGATTCTTTCAAGTATTGATCAGTACACCAATCAAACGTGGATGCCCAAGTTCTGTTCTTCTCGGTTGTAGCATTCGTTTGCAGGAACAGTTAGAAATTATAGGTTTCACTCTGTTTTCTCCTATATTGACAGATGCAGTTAGAACTCTAAATCAAACACGGTTTGTGCTAGCTTCTTGAAACTTGACACAATAAAGTAGTTCTACGTTCTATCTCTAAGGTTTGTTTCCTCTTGTATCCTAAAGCTGGGACTGGCGAATAACACTTATACTGAAAGGGGTTGCCAAACTTCCAACACACTAGAGTCTCCTGAAATCTCAACATATATTTTTTTATCCAATCTTCATGATACTTTCAAGTAATGATAAGAACAACAATCCCACTTGGATGCGAAAGTTTAGTTCTCCTAGATTGAAGCATTCTTTTGGAGTAACAGTTTGAATTTTTAGGTTTCACTCTGTTTTCTCCTATATTGACAAATGTAGTTCGAACTCTAAATCAAACACGGTTTGTGCTAGCTTCTTGAAACTTGATACAGTAAAGTAGTTCTACATTCTATTTTTATTTTTTGTTTCCTCTGGATGTAGACCTAAGCAGAGACTGACGAAAGACACATTCAATGAAAGGCG